>NC_134484.1:10191006-10253506 GCF_040206685.1 Ascaphus truei | reverse complement strand
GTTCAGTGTGCTCGATCTCAGGTCAGGGTACTACCAAGTACCCATGGGCCAGGATGACCAAGAAAAGACGGCCTTCATCTGCCCATTAGGGTTTTAATAATTCACCCGCATGCCGCAAGGGATCTGTGGGGCACCGGCCACGTTCCAGAGATTGATGGAAAAGACTCTCGGAGACCTGAATCCGCAAGAATGCTTAGTGTACCTGGATGACATTATAGTGTTCGGGCGAACTCTAGAGGAACACTCCGAGAGGCTAATGAAGGTACTGGATAGACTTCAGGAGGAGGGCCTCAAACTGTCTCTGGACAAATGCAAGTTCTGTCGGTCTTCAGTGACGTATGTGGGCCACATCGTGTCGGCTGAAGGGGTGTCCACCGATCCAGGGAAGATAGAGGCTGTGGTGAATTGGCCTAGGCCTCATAATGTCCAAGAGTTGCGGTCGTTCTTGGGATTTTGTGGCTATTACCGGCGGTTCGTGGAAGGGTACTCCAGCAAAGCCAAGCTGTTGAACAATCTTCTAAAGGTCTATCCGGGAGAGACCGAGAAAAAAGGGGTCACGGCGCAAACACCCTTTGGGGAAAAATGGACCCCAGAATGTGAACAGGCATTCCTGAACTTAAAGACCAGCCTCACCCAGGCCCCGGTCTTCTCCTATGCCGATCCGGAACGTGAATACGTCCTACATGTAGACGCCAGCCTTAGTGGGCTGGGAGCTGTCCTGCATCAGAAGTATGAGACGGGGCTCCGCCCAGTGGCATATGCGAGCCGAAGCTTGACACCTAGTGAGCAGAACTATCCGGTCCATAAACTGGAATTCTTGGCCTTAAAATGGGCAGTGGTGGACAAGCTGCACAACTACCTGTATGGGGTACAGTTCGAAGTACGCACGGACAATAACCCCATGACCTATATAAATACATCCGCCAAATTGGACGCCACGGGACACCGTTGGTTAGCTGCCCTGGCCAACTACAGTTTCAATCTTAAATACAAACCAGGACCCACCAACATAGGGGCCGACGCCCTGTCTCGTCGACCCGGCCTTCAATCCACCGTTGATGAGGAAGTATGGGAAGAAATACCGGGTCCCGGAATCCGTGCTCTCTGCTCTGTGGCTGCGGTAGTCAATAATCAGGTGGCATTCTCGGAACTACGGGTTGCTGACTCTTTGGGATGCCACTCGCGAGCCATTCCCCGGGCCTATCAGGGTCGAGAAGGGATGAATATCACGGAAGATAACATCATCTCGTGGAGGGATCTAGTGCATTACCAAACTCAAAACCCAATAGTGGAGCTGGCCCGTCAAGCGGTACAACAAGAAAATCCCTCTATACTTAAGCAAGCCCCCAAAAACTTGGTGAAACTCCTGTTGAATGAGTTTGGAAAGTTCGAAATGGACAATTGTTTGTTATATCGGGTGATCCCATATCACAACCATCCCGATCGGCGTCAGCTGTTCCTACCGGAGCGCTTGAGGAATATGGTCCTTCGGGCCCTTCACGATGACCATGGCCATCTGGGCATTGATAAGACATTTGGGCTACTACAGGATAGATTCTACTGGCCTAGGATGAGAGAGTCCGTGGAACAGCATTGTCGAAGGTGTAATCGCTGCTTACAAAGGAAAACACTGCCCACCAGGGCGGCTCCCATGGCACACTTGAAAAGTTCGGGCCCCATGGATCTGGTGTGTATGGATTTTCTCTGTATTGAGCCCGACAGCCGGGGCATTAGCAATGTACTAGTGATTACTGACCACTACACCAGGTACGCCCAGGCATTCCCTACGAAAGATCAGAAGGCCGTAACGGTGGCCCGAGTCCTGTGGGAAAAGTATTTCATTCATTATGGATTACCAAATCACCTCCACTCTGATCAGGGCAGGGACTTTGAGAGTACACTGATAAAGGAATTGCTAACACTACTGAACATTGCCAAGTCACGTACCACCCTGTACCACCCCGAAGGGGATGCTTTGCCCGAACGGTTCAACCGCACTTTGTTAGATATGTTAGGAACCCTGACAGGCTCACAAAAGACGGAATGGAGTAAGCACGTGGAGACATTGGTACATGCTTATAATTGTACCCGGCATGAGTCCACCGGGTACACCCCGTACTTTTTACTTTTTGATGTTCGGAAGAGAAGCCCGATTACCGGTGGATGTGCGACTGCGGATATCTACCGATGGGGTATCCAACAGAACGCACTTCCGATACGTACAGCGGTTACGGGATAGTCTGCAGCAGGCCTATAAATTGGCTGAAAGAACGACAGCGCAATTGAATGCGGGAAATAAAAGACGCTACGATCACAAAGTGCGTCACAAGGAAATTCACCCCGGGGATGCGGTTCTCTTACGCAACTTAGGTGTTCCTGGGAAACATAAATTGGCTGACTGTTGGCGGGAAGGTGTGTACGAGGTGGGGTCACAGATGCCTGGCCTTCCCGTGTATCGGATCAAGGACTCCGAAGGCCGCGTAAAAGTGTGGCATAGGAATCATCTGCTTCCCATACCTCAAGTAGGGAACGACGCGTTGGAACTACCCGCTACACCAATAGATGGAGAAGTTGGAAACCCAGAGGATGGCCTAGAGACTGTAAAACTTGCCACCTCTGAGGATCCGATGGAAGGAACCTCTCAAAGGGGCCTTCCGGCCGCGGGGGCATCTCCCGAAGGAGCTACGGGTAAAGAGCCTCTTGGCCCGAAAATTGACAATCTGACTCCAATGAGTCGGTCATTAGATCCACAAAGCCCATGTTTCACACCCCAGAGAGACTTTGCAAATGCTGGAAACCCCTCAAGGGTAGAGATGGAAACACCAGTTGAGACTGGATACTCTGCGGAGGAAGCCGAGGAGGACCAACCTCGGCGGAGTCAAAGAACCAGTCAGCCTCCCATGAGAATGGCGTACGATCAATTTGGGGCACCCCATTATGAGGCTCAGCAGTGGGCTCGGCATAGAATGCAATCTATGGTGGTACTGTTCAATGAAATGTGTAACCTAATTTAGGGGAGAAGGGCTGTGTAAATAAGTTCATATATGTAGGTAGTCCAGCGGGGACGTTGGATTCTGGAGAGGGGAGAATGTAAGGATGTGTACATATATGTGTGGGTTCCGCGCTGTTACTAATGTAGGAAGCGCCATACTGTTCTTTTGCCAGTAAGGTCACTGTGTGAATAGCAAGGCTGCGCATGCGCGAGGAAAGCGCGCGAACGGCAACCAATCCGGCGGGACTTTGGGGGTTGCACTCTGAACTGTGAACTGTGGAGGAGTCAGCTGAGGCTGGGGACCAATAGGGTGCGAGACTCTGAATAGGAGAGAGACAGGAAGCGTGTGGGCGGACACACGAGTGAGAGAGAGAAGGAGGAAGGTGGCGGAACCTCGTGTGTGCGAGCGGAGGGTCAGTGACCCTTCCGCTTAGGACAGATACATTCCCCAGCCCCCAGGAGTATAACCCCTGTCATCGTAGGGTGCCGCTTTTGTAGGGACGGCCGTAGCACTTAGGGAAGCATCCCATTACTACTGGTTCCGCTGCAAGAGTTGCGGACGCCATCTTGGTCTGGAGAACAGACCACACAGCAGAACAGAGCATCGGCGCAAGGCTGGAGCGACACTACGGACCCTTTGTGAAGTGGTGTGGTCACCGCAGTGACCGGGAGGTATTGTTAGTCATCAAGTGCACCTACACCGGTCACCAGGCGCTGATCCCACCTCCCACTAACTAATTGGGGGCACTAGTGTGCCAGTAAACTATTCAATACAAATACTAGTTGCAGGACATACTCCTTGGGAGAGTGGCAGAGCCACCTGTGTACAGAACATTAGCCCTATCAAGGTGTGGCCGAGCCACAGTGTGTTATGTTGTGATTATAGAGTGTAAGGGTCTTATGCATGTTATGTGTACTCTGCATTATCTTATTAGTTAGTATCATTAGTAAAAGGTTGCTTGTTGCACAATACAGTTGTTATGTTTTCTTACTCAGGGTAGATCCTCTACAATAGGGATCCTGGGTAAGTGGAGGAGCTGCACCATGATAAGAGAGGGTAAGACCCCAGGCTCCCCAACAGCGGAGGCTTAGAGCTCCTGGAGCCACAGGTAAAACACAGCATCAGTAGTTCCTTTGTACAGGGGTTCAGAAAAATGGCTACATATATATATATCTCTCTCTCTCTCTCTCTCTTATATATATATATATATCTCTCTTTCTCTCATATATATATATATATATATATATATATATATATATATATATCTCTCTCTCTCTTATTATATATATATATATATATATATATATATATATATATATATATATATATATATATAAGGAAGTGTATACATATATATGAGGGTTCCGCGCTGTCACTAACAAAGGAAGCGCCATACTGTTCTTTTGCCAGTAAGGTCACTGTGTGAAAAGTCAGGCTGCGCATGCGCGAGGGAAGCGCGCGAAAGGCAACCAATCTGGAGGGACTTTGGGGGTTGCACTCTGAACTCTGAACTGTGGGAGAGTCAGCTGAGGCTGAGGACCAATAGGGTGCGAGACTCTGGATAGAGGAACAGGATGCGTGTGGGCGGTGGGAGAGACACGAGTGAGAGGTGAAGGAGGAAGGTGGTGGAACCTCGTGTGCGTGAGCGGAGGGTCAGTGACCCTTTCGCTTAGGTGAGAGACATTCCCCAGCCCCGAGGAGCATTTCCCCTGTCATCGTAGGGTGCCGCTTTTGTAGGGACGGCCATAGCAGTTAGGGACGTTTCCCTTTAGTGCGGGTTCAGCTGCTGAGCTGCGGACGCCATCTTGGGCTGGAGAACAGACCGCGCAGCATAGCGGAGTGTCGGCGCAAGGCTGGAGCAACACTTGGGACCCTGTGTGGAGTGGTGTGGTCACCGCAGTGACCGGAAGGTATCGTTAGTCTACAAGTGCACCTACACCGGTCATCAGGCGCTGATCCCGCCTCCCACTAACTAATTGGGGCACCAGTGTGCAATCATATGATACTATACAGATACTAGTTACAGGACATACTCCTTAGGAGAGTGGCAGAGCCACCTGTGTACAGAACATTATTCCTAACAAGGTGTGGCCGAGCCACTGTGTGTGTGTTACGTTATGTTATGTAGAGTATAAGGGTCTTATACATGTCATGTATATTCTGCAAGCTTCCGTTTAGTAAGCACAAAACATAAAAGGTTGCCTGTTGCACAATACTGTTGTTATGTTTCTTGCTCAGGGTAGATTCTCTAATATGGGGATCCTGGGTAAGTGGAGGCGCTGCACCATGATAAGTAAGGATATGACCCCAGGCTCCCCAACAGCGGAGGCTCAGAGCTCCTGAAGCCACAGGTATATGCAACACCAGTAGTTCCTTAAAGCAGGGATTCACAAAAAGGGCTACATTTGGAGGCGCTGCTGAGATACTTAGACCTGGGGTGCCCCCACATTTTTTCTCTATTGTGCAACCAACCCACATCATGTCGGTGCCCTCGGCGCTCGAGGTGCGCAAGTGGGCCCAGCGACGCGGGATTCCCTTGAATCGTGCTTTCGCGCTGGGCCATGTCCCCGCCACGATCTCGTTAGGTACTGTGACCGAGCAGGTCCGAAAGCTCCCGCTCCTGGACAATGCCCAAGTACAAGACCATTTCTATGACCGTGACCAGGCCTGGCGCCGGGTCTTGTATGCCACTGAACAAGATATATGCCCCGAGGCCTTGCCCCGTATACTGCTGCAGCCCGAGGCCCCGGGGGTACGCTGCCCCATAGTCCAGGTGGACACCCCTGCGCCCTTGGCCACTTCCACCCCACAGAGAGAGTATACACCCGCAGTAGGTGCCACGACTGGGGGCCCAGACCACTCCCCTGACCGTGGCCTGCAACCTCGCTGGCCGGCAGCCCTGAGCCTAGGCTCCTCGTCCACTCCGTCCGGCCTGCGGTCTGGCCTCAACCAACTTAGCTTCTCAAGACTGGACACTTACCCCGCAGTCGGGGATAGCTTACCGGGAGACACCTCTATTCCCGCAATAGCAGCCGCTCTCCACAACACCACCCAGTCGCTCCAGTATAGGAAGTTAAAGGCCTTCTCCGGTGAGAAACCCACGCCCCAAGGGGAAGTAGGGATAGAGGACTGGTTGGATCATACAGAACAGGTACTGCCTGAATGGACCTGCACGGACGCGGTCCGCAGACAGCGCATCGTTGAGTGCTTATGGCCCCCTGCGTCCCACATGGTGCACTACTACCGAGATGACAATCCGGAGGCTGATGCAGCGGATCTCATCTACTGCCTGACGAAGGCGTATGGAGCCCCGGTGGATACTTATGCGTTGATGGCCAAATTCCATGCGTTAGCCCAGAAGGAAGGGGAAATGGTATCCGACTTCCTCAGGCGACTACACCTGGACTTATGGAATCTGGTGAGAAAGGGCGTGTTGCCAAGGATAGAAGCCAATGGACTGCGCACCATTCAGCTGTTGAGGGGGCTCCTACCTCTACACCCCGTGTCGGTGCGGGTCAGTAGCTGCCTAACGCCCGGGCAAGCCCTATCGTTTCACGACCTAATGGATCGGGTCCAAGCGCACGAGACGGTGTTGTTAGGACGTGACCTGGCCCCTGGGAAAAAGTCTCCGCCCGGAAGTAAGGAAGTAAAGAAAGCGGAACCCAAGGCCGACGTGCCCGAATCTGGGGATCCCGACCTTGAGGATGCCAGCGCACCAGTGACGCCCAGGCCTCGTCTCCCGACCGGGTGAAATTCACCAACCGGGAGAAGCGAGAGTTACCTCAGCCAAATTCAGTGCTACGCCTGTGGAAAGATGGGACATCTGCGTGCCCGTTGCCCCACCTTACGGAAAACGGCTTCCCGGCCCGCGCAGTCAATGCCGTGCAAGACCCTGGAGGATGGAGAGGCGTCGCCGCCCTCCCCAAGCAGCCGAATCGGCCCCGCCGCCATTATTCGGGTAGTTATCGAGGGCATCTACGCCGCCGCATTGCTGGACATGGGATCTCAGGTGACCATCGTATACCGGCCCTTCTACGACCAACACCTACATCGATTACCGTTGCTCTCTGCGGATGCCTTGCGACTGAGGGGATTGAGTCATGAGGACTACCCCATAGACGGCGTAGTAAAGGTGCAGTTAGACATTCCCCAACTGAACACTGGTAAACATCATCCCATGGAAGTGGAGGCCTTAGTGTGCCCTGAACCTCAGGATCACCCCAGCGCTCCAATCATCTTGGGGACTAACACTGACATTGTGCGCGCGGTGTTCCGCATGTATTTGCAAGAAGCGGGAGAAGCCCCGCTGCTGGCCCTAGCCGCCTGCCCCGCTCTCCAAGAGGTCTGCGGCAAAATTGCGACTGAAGAGGAACATGGGATACTCTATAGCCAAGAGTGGGGACTGACTCAGATTCCCCCGGGGGAAGGAAGAATGATGGTCGCCGCATGTCACTACCTGGACCGACGCCCGGAGGATCAGCTCTTCTCCCTAGAAAGTGTGGCTCAGGATGAGCACCGGCTGGGCTACGAGGTGTTGGCCTCCGTCAAAAAGTGGCCTGGAAAAATCCCGGAGCGCACCTGGGTATACGTGCAGAACATCTCCCCATATCCCATGAGCATTGACCGGCGCCAGCCACTGGGCAGAATATCCCCCTGACCCCCGAAGAGAAGGGCGTAATGGGGCGTCCCCGTAACGATGGTCCTACCTTCGGTACCCGGCTAGAATTCGACTTTGGAGATTCTCCGCTCCCAGAGGAATGGAGGGAAAGGCTGCGGATCGAGTTACAAAAGCGCCGCCATGTGTTCTCCACCAGTGATATGGATGTGGGGTGCAGCCGCAGTGCCCGTCACACCATCCGAATGAGTGATGCTACTCCCTTCCGGGAACGTTCTCGACGGCTCGCACCACGGGACGTAGACGAAGTGAGAAGGTTACTCGCCGAAATGGAGAGGGCTGGGATCGTGCAGGGATCCCGAAGTCCTTACGCATCGCCCATCGTGGTAGTCCGCAAAAAGAACGGGACTGTACGCCTATGCGTGGACTACAGAACTCTAAATACCCGCACCATTCCCGATCAATACACGCTGCCACGAATCGAAGATCTACTGAACGCTCTGACGGGAAGTACCTGGTTCAGCGTACTCGATCTCAGGTCAGGGTATTACCAGGTACCCATGGGCCAGGAGGACCAAGAAAAGACGGCCTTCATCTGCCCATTAGGGTTTTATCAGTTCACCCGCATGCCGCAAGGGATCTGCGGGGCACCCGCCACGTTCCAGCGATTAATGGAAAAGACTCTCGGAGACCTGAATCCGCAAGAATGCTTGGTGTACCTGGATGACATTATAGTGTTCGGGCGAACTCTAGAAGAACACTCCGAGAGACTAATGAAGGTACTGGATAGACTTCAGGAGGAGGGCCTCAAACTGTCCCTGGACAAATGTAAATTCTGTCGGTCCTCCGTGACGTATGTGGGCCACATAGTATCGGCCGAAGGGGTGTCCACCGATCCTGGGAAGATAGAAGCAGTGGTGAACTGGCCTAGGCCTCAGAATATTCAGGAGTTGCGGTCGTTCTTGGGATTTTGTGGCTATTACCGGCGGTTCGTGGAAGGCTACTCTAGCAAAGCCAAGCTGTTGAACGAACTTCTAAAGGTATATCCAGGAGAAACCGAGAGAAAGGGAGTCACGGCGCAGACGCCATTTGGGGAGAAATGGACCCCAGAATGTGAACAGGCCTTCCTGAACTTAAAGACTAGCCTCACTCAGGCTCCAGTCTTGGCCTATGCGGATCCAGAACGGGAATATGTCCTACATGTCGATGCTAGCCTTAGCGGGCTGTGAGCGGTATTGCATCAGAAGTATGAGACCGGGCTACGTCCGGTGGCCTATGCGAGCCGAAGCTTGACCCTTAGTGAGCAGAACTATCCGGTCCATAAACTGGAATTCTTGGCCCTAAAATGGGCCGTGGTGGACAAGCTGCACGACTACCTGTATGGGGTACAGTTCGAAGTACGCACGGACAACAACCCCATGACATATATAAATACATCCGCCAAATTGGACGCCACGGGACACCGTTGGTTAGCTGCCCTGGCCAACTACAGGTTCAACCTTAAATACAAACCCGGACCCACCAACATAGGGGCCGACGCCCTGTCTCGTCGACCTGGCCTTCAATCTACCCCTGATGAGGAAGTATGGGAAGAAATACCGGGTCCCGGGATTCGTGCTCTCTGCTCCGTGGCTGCGGTAGTCGACAACCAAGTAGCATTCTCGGAATTACGGGTTGCTGACTCGTTGGGATGCCACTCGCGAGCCATCCCTCGGGCCTATCAAGGTCGAGAAGGGATGAATATCACGGAAGATAATATCATCTCGTGGAGGGATCTAGTGCATTACCAAACTCAAGACCCCATAGTGGAGCTAGCCCGTCAAGCGGTACAACAAGATAACCCTTCTATACTGAAACAAGCCCCCAAAAACTTGGTGAAACTCCTGTTGAATGAGTTTGGGAAGTTTGAAATGGACAATTGTTTGTTATATCGGGTGATACCATATCATAACCATCCCGATCGGCGTCAGCTGTTTCTACCGGAACGCTTGAGGACCCTAGTCCTTCTGGCCCTTCACGATGACCATGGCCACCTGGGCATTGATAAGACATTTGGGCTATTACAGGATAGTTTCTACTGGCCTAGAATGAGGGAGTCTGTGGAGCAGCATTGTCGAAGGTGTAATCGCTGCTTACAAAGGAAGACACTGCCCACCAGGGCTGCCCCCATGGCACACTTGAAAAGTTCGGGCCCCATGGATTTGGTGTGTATGGACTTTCTATGTATCAAGCCCGACAGTCGGGGCGTTAGTAATGTTCTCGTGATCACTGACCACTACACCAGGTACGCTCAAGCGTTCCCTACGAAAGACCAGAAGGCCGTAACGGTGGCCCAAGTCCTGTGGGAGAAGTATTTCATTCATTATGGATTACCAAATCGTCTTCACTCTGATCAAGGCAGGGACTTTGAGAGTACACTGATAAAGGAGTTGCTCACACTACTGAACATTGCCAAGTCACGTACTACCCCGTACCACCCCGAAGGGGATGCTTTGCCCGAACGGTTCAATCGCACTTTGTTAGATATGTTAGGAACTCTGACAAGCCCACAAAAGACGGAGTGGAGTAAGCACGTCGAGGCGTTGGTACATGCGTATAATTGTACCCGGCATGAGTCCACCGGGTACACCCCGTACTTTTTGATGTTCGGTAGAGAAGCCCGGTTACCGGTGGATGTGCGACTGCGGATATCTACCGATGGGGTATCCAACAGAACGCATTTTCGATATGTACAGCGGCTAAGGGACAGTTTACAGCAGGCCTATAAATTGGCTGAACGAACGGCAGCGCAATTGAATGCGGGAAATAAAAGACGCTACAATCACAAAGTACGTCACAAGGAGATTCACCCCGGGGACGCGGTCCTCTTACGCAACTTAGGTGTTCCTGAGAAACATAAATTGGCGGACCGGTGGCGGGAAGGCGTGTACGAGGTGGAGTCACAGATGCCTGGCCTTCCTGTGTATCGGATCAAGGACTCCGAAGGCCGCGTAAAAGTGTGGCATAGGAATCACCTACTTCCCAAACCTCAAGTAGGGACCGACGAATTGGAATTTCCCGCTACGCCAATAGATGGAGAAGTTGAAAACCCAGAGGATGGCCTAGAGACTGTAAAAATTGCCACCTCTGAGGATCCGATGGAAGGAACCTCTCAAAGGGGCCTTCCGGCCGGGGGGGCATCTCCCGAAGGAGCCACGAGTAAAGAGCCTCTTGGCCGGAACATCGACAATCTGACTCCAGTGAGTCAGTCCCTAGATCCACAAAGCCCATGTTTCACACCCCAGAGAGACTGTACTAATGCTGATAACCCCTCAAGGGTAGAGATGGAAACACCAGTTGAGACTGGACACTCTGCAGAGGAAGCAGAGGAGAATCAACCTCGGTGAAGTCAAAGAACCAGTCAGCCTCCCATGCGAATGGCATACGATCAATTTGGGGCACCCCATTATGAGGCTCAGGAGTGGGCTCGGCATAGAATGCAAGCTATGATGGTACTGTTCAACGAAATGTGTAACCTAATCTAGGAAAGAGAGGGCTGTGTAAATAAGTTCATATATGTTGTTTAGGTAGTCCAGCGGGGACGTTGGATTCTGGAGAGGGGAGAATGTAAGGATGTGTATACATATATATGAGGGTTCCGCGCTGTCACTAACAAAGGAAGCGCCATACTGTTCTTTTGCCAGTAAGGTCACTGTGTGAAAAGTCAGGCTGCGCATGCGCGAGGGAAGCGCGCGAAAGGCAACCAATCTGGAGGGACTTTGGGGGTTGCACTCTGAACTCTGAACTGTGGGAGAGTCAGCAGAGGCTGAGGACCAATAGGGTGCGAGACTCTGGATAGAGGAACAGGATGCGTATGGGCGGTGGGAGAGACACGAGTGAGAGGTGAAGGAGGAAGGTGGTGGAACCTCGTGTGCGTGAGCGGAGGGTCAGTGACCCTTTCGCTTAGGTGAGAGACATTCCCCAGTCCCAAGGAGCATTTCCCCTGTCATCGTAGGGTGCCGCTTTTGTAGGGACGGCCATAGCAGTTAGGGACGTTTCCCTTTAGTGCGGGTTCAGCTGCTGAGCTGCGGACGCCATCTTGGGCTGGAGAACAGACCGCGCAGCATAGCGGAGTGTCGGCGCAAGGCTGGAGCAACACTTGGGACCCTGTGTGGAGTGGTGTGGTCACCGCAGTGACCGGAAGGTATCGTTAGTCTACAAGTGCACCTACACCGGTCATCAGGCGCTGATCCCGCCTCCCACTAACTAATTGGGGCACCAGTGTGCAATCATATGATACTATACAGATACTAGTTACAGGACATACTCCTTAGGAGAGTGGCAGAGCCACCTGTGTACAGAACATTATTCCTAACAAGGTGTGGCCGAGCCACTGTGTGTGTGTTACGTTATGTTATGTAGAGTATAAGGGTCTTATACATGTCATGTATATTCTGCAAGCTTCCGTTTAGTAAGCACAAAACATAAAAGGTTGCCTGTTGCACAATACTGTTGTTATGTTTCTTGCTCAGGGTAGATTCTCTAATATGGGGATCCTGGGTAAGTGGAGGCGCTGCACCATGATAAGTAAGGATATGACCCCAGGCTCCCCAACAGCGGAGGCTCAGAGCTCCTGAAGCCACAGGTATATGCAACACCAGTAGTTCCTTAAAGCAGGGATTCACAAAAAGGGCTATCTATATATATAGCTCGGCTAACACTGATACCTCTACATATATATATATATATATATATATATATATATATATATATATATATATATATATATATATATATATATATATATATATATATATATATGTAGAGGTATCAGTGTTAGCCGAGCTTCAATAATCAAAAAATAAATAGATGATACCGTTCTGTGGCTAACGAAATGCTTTTATTTGTGCGAGCTTTCGAGATACACTGATCTCTTCTTCCAGCGATGTTACAATGAATGAAGCAAAAGGTTACTTAAAAAACAGTGTCTCTTGGAATGTTATCTGTGTTGTTCCTTCCCCCGGTGTGGATGAGATTTATGGCTAGAGGTGTCAAAAGGTAATGAAAGCAAGTGAGGAAAGAGTGTGTATGTGTATCAGTGTGAATAAAAATGAATGGGGAGCCCACAGTATATACAGTGCTTTACACAAGGTGTGTGTGGAGTGGGAGTGGATATAAATGGTGTGGGTGGGTGTGGAAATGTGAGAGTTTGTAGCACAACTAAAAGTGTGTGTGGATACTTAGTGGTCCCTATTGGTGTATAGGGATGGAAAAACAAGGAGTATTAGTATGTGTGAGAAACAGCTGTGTGTGCATACATATAGTACAGTGTGTACAGACATGGTCTTTAGCGCTCATGGGACGAGAGTTCACTAGTGTCAGTAATGACTCATAAAATTTCGATCTCTGTTTAGGCCACTGCTAAGTGTCCCGAACAGTTGCATAAATTTGTATTCATGCAACCGTCTCTCTTTCGGGGTTTTAAGATTACCTTTGAGTATGGCAACCCTCAGATCGTTCATCTTATGGCCAGAGTCAGAGAAATGTTCGCCAACAGGACTGTCTCTTGTACCGCGTGTGATGCTGTGGCGATGCAGGTTCATTCTCTTGTTTAGCCCCTGCCCTGTCTCACCTATGTAGTAGCAGCCCCCATGGCATTTCATGCACATGATGAGGTACATGACATTGCTGGAAGAACAGGTGAACCTTCCTCTGATTTTGTATTCCCGATTCCTGTGTGGTATTTGTATTGTGTCCGCTGTGTAGAGCATTGCACAGGTTTTGCATCTTGGGTCCTGGCATGGTTTTGTCCCGCATTCAGTTGTACTGCTGAATACTTTACTCCTCACCATAATATTCTTGAGATTATGGGGTTGTCTGTATGATAATAAGGGTGATTCAGGGAAGACCTGTTGCAGTCTTGTATCTTCCTGGAGGATGGGTTGTAGTTTCCTGGCGATCTTGCGTAGGGCTCCTAGGTGTGGGTTATATGTGACCACCAAAGGTACCCTGTCGCTTGTCTCCTTCTGTTTGTATTCAAGAAGATCACTTCTTGGTATTCTGGTGGCTTTGTGAATTTGCTGGTCTACAATTCTGTGGTTATATCCACGGTTTATAAAGTCTGATCTCAAGGCTTTAATCCGCTGGTCTCTGTCTGCTGTGTCGGAGCATATCCGGTTGTATCGTATGGCTTGACTGTAGATGGTTGCATGTTTGGTGTGTGTCGGGTGGAAGCTGTTGTCCCTCAAATAGCTGGCTCTGTCTGTAGGTTTGCGGTATACAGAGGTCTGTAGTTGGTTGTTCTTTATAGTAATGGTGGTGTCTAGGAAATGTACTTCATCCGTGGAATGGGTGAGTTTGAGGTTGATGGTCGGGTGGAAAGTATTGAAGTTGTCATAGAACTGTAGGAGGTCCTGTTCGCCAGAGGTCCAAATCAGGAGGATGTCATCGATGTAGCGAAGGTATGTAAGGGGTTTCAAGTGACAGGTGGACAGAAAGTCACTTTCCAGTTTTGCGCAGAACAGATTGGCATACTGTGGCGCCATCCGAGTACCCATAGCGGTCCCGGTTGTCTGAAGGTATGTGTCATTTCCAAATGTGAAGTAGTTATGGGTCAGAATAAATTCGATGCATTTAGTCACTGTCTCTGTGAGTGGCTCCTGCGGTCCCAGAAAGTATCTGCAGGCTGAAATCCCATCCTCGTGGGGGATGTTGGTATAAAGTGACTCTACATCCATGGTTGCTAGCAGTGTTCCTGTTGGGAGGGGGCCAATTGCATTCAGTTTGTTTAGCAGGTCGGTGGTATCCTGGATATAGCTGGGTGTGTTCCTGACAAGTGGTTTTAGAATGCCCTCCACCCAGCCAGAAATATTCTCGGTGAGTGTGCCAGATCCAGAGATAATAGGGCGCCCAGGGTTGCCCTCTTTGTGAATTTTGGGGAGCATGTAGAATGTGCCAGGTTTTGGGTTAGCTGGTATCAGGTCCAGAATTTGTTCTCTTGTGCGGATCGGGAGTGTTTTAATGATCCTGTTGAGTTCTCGCATGTATTTTTTAGTTGGATCCTCCTGCAGTTGGGTGTAATACTTTGAATCAGAGAGTTGCCTGTGTGCTTCCCGCAGGTAGTCTGTGGTGTTCATTATGACCACTGCTCCTCCCTTGTCTGCAGGTTTGATTGTTATGTTGTGGTTGGCCTTTAGCGATTCTATGGCTCTCCTCTCCATCTGTGTCAGATTATATGTTTGTTTCCTTACTTTGTCCAGGATGGTGGTTTTGGCGCTGTGTCTGAAGCTTTCAATGTACCGGTCCAATGTGGGGTTGCGCCCAGTTTGTGGGATCCAGTTTGATTTTTGCTCTATATTATATATATATATAATCTCGAACACACAAAAAAGACAAAGACAATCCCCTTAATAGCACTCTAAATTACACCAACAAAAAATAAAAAGGAAAGATATAGCTCAAAAGAATCAAATGCTATGCCGGGACTGAAAATGAACAAGTTTTTATTTGTAAATACAGCAAGACACACTAACTTAAAAACATAGACATACTGAAGACAGCCAAAATAATATCTGTGAAAAGTGACTATATATCAAGGAATACTGTGTACCAGACAAAAAACTAAAGTGTATCTAAACAATAATAAATATATATCTATATATATATACTATTTAATGATACCAAAAAAGTTTTATAAGACAAAAATTTAAGAAAATACAAATATATATATATATATTACCCACTGATACAAATGCCTGACTCCAAGATGTAAAATACAAATCACAGCATTGGAATAAATATATAATCAAAAAGCAACCATGGGAAAAGAAAAATAAGGGGAGGGAGACATACAGGGGAGATAAAAAAATAAATTTCACACCCTGAACAGTATTACCCCAAAAAAAGGGGGATTTAAACACTGACTACTGATGCAGCAAAAAATTGACACATAATAACTATGATAAACATATGAGCAAACAGAAGCAGAACATATAAAGCACACAATAGTGTGAATCACTGCAAGGACAAATTATGCCAGGACAGCGGGGAGAGATAATACTCAGCTGTAGCTCAGTAGCAGGAGGCATCAGACCATGATAAAGACGTCGGCAGTGTTGCATCGGTAGCTCAGAATAGAGTAGGGAAATCCATTTTGCTGCATAAGTTCAGTGATAAAGTCACAACAGAAAAAAATCACATAGAGGCTGTCTTCAGTTAACACTCAACGTGTTTCACCCGTCGGTGGGCTTCTTCCCGGAGTGATAAAACTAAAGTGAAGGCATTCTAGTATATATAGGAGTAGGAATAATTAGCTACAGCTTTGCTCCAGAATCCCCATCCAATTAGAATCTCAGGCAGAGATTACTAGCGTCACACGCAACAGTGCAGGTAATAATATCATTAGACCAAGCATAAGCTCAGTCTGTATGGTCGTTGCGGTGCGCATGCGCATCAACTCTAACAATTTATACCCGTTTTCAAAATCACCAGTTGTTTATACAAAAGAACACAAAGAAAGGTGAGAGAGCAGAAAACTTTGATTGCTATATTAAAATAAGAGTTCATATGTATATGCATTCACAACCCCTCAGTTCATAAATTCCGTATTCACTGTCACGGATGACGTCATTATTACAAAACTAACAGTCAAATGAGGATATATTGCATACAAAGCATTTTTAGACATACAAAGAGATAAACATTGACAGAGTCCCATTTGTTAGATCAGCTGTGAAGCAAGAGTTGTATTGACTCGTATGCCAATGTAAAAAAAGTCTTTGTAAGCATCCTCAGATCATCTCGTCAAGGACAGGAACAGATGATACTGCAATTCATTATCTATGCACTGGCAAGAGAGGAACATATATATTAGAAGAGCATTTCCATAGATATTCTGAGTAATGATGTTTACATGTTTCCATCAACTTTAAAGTGGCTTTGGGCATAAGGGGCGGTGATTTGGAGAAAGCGCTCCTTAAGAAGGAATGCCGCTGGATCGTTCTCCTCAACACCATGCAGCCAAAGGGATTAAATGATTCACTAGGTTTTGCTATGATTTTATAGTTTATCCCAGGCTCTATGCACCTTCAATTGTATTTTGATGCCCAATACATAACTGTTTTTACAGTTCTGCTAAGTTATGAATCCCACCCTCAATCTAAAAATGTATATATATAAATATATACTCTGTTTCTTTTTTTCTGTTTTACTATTTTTTTTTTTAACTTTATAATCATTATTTCTTATTATTATTATTAACAATATTGTTTGCTTATCTACTCTTTCCTTTTGAGTTTTAAAAAAAATATAATTGATTGAAACATGTAAACATCATTACTCAGAATATCTATGGAAATGCTCTTCTAATATATATGTTCCTCTCTTGCCAGTGCATAGATAATGAATTGCAGTATCATCTGTTCCTGTCCTTGACGAGATGATCTGAGGATGCTTACAAAGACTTTTTTTACATTGGCATACGAGTCAATACAACTCTTGCTTCACAGCTGATCTAACAAATGGGACTCTGTCAATGTTTATCTCTTTGTATGTCTAAAAATGCTTTGTATGCAATATATCCTCATTTGACTGTTAGTTTTGTAATAATGACATCATCCGTGACAGTGAATACGGAATTTATGAACTGAGGGGTTGTGAATGCATATACATATGAACTCTTATTTTAATATAGCAATCAAAGTTTTCTGCTCTCTCACCTTTCTTTGTGTTCTTTTGTATAAACAACTGGTGATTTTGAAAACGGGTATAAATTGTTAGAGTTGATGCGCATGCGCACCGCAACGACCATACAGACTGAGCTTATGCTTGGTCTAATGATATTATTACCTGCACTGTTGCGTGTGACGCTAGTAATCTCTGCCTGAGATTCTAATTGGATGGGGATTCTGGAGCAAAGCTGTAGCTAATTATTCCTACTCCTATATATACTAGAATGCCTTCACTTTAGTTTTATCACTCCGGGAAGAAGCCCACCGACGGGTGAAACGCGTTGAGTGTTAACTGAAGACAGCCTCTATGTGATTTTTTTCTGTTGTGACTTTATCACTGAACTTATGCAGCAAAATGGATTTCCCTACTCTATTCTGAGCTACCGATGCAACACTGCCGACGTCTTTATCATGGACTGATGCCTCCTGCTACTGAGCTACAGCTTAGTATTATCTCTCCCCGCTGTCCTGGCATCATTTGTCCTTGCAGTGATTCACACTATTGTGTGCTTTATATGTTCTGCTTCTGTTTGCTCATATGTTTATCATAGTTATTATGTGTCAATTTTTTGCTGCATCAGTAGTCAGTGTTTAAATCCCCCTTTTTTTGGGGTAATACTGTTCAGGGTGTGAGATTTATTTTTTATCTCCCCTGTATGTCTCCCTCCCCTTATTTTTCTTTTCCCATGGTTGCTTTTTGATTATATATTTATTCCAATGCTGTGATTTGTATTTTACATCTTGGAGTCAGGCATTTGTATCAGTGGGTAATATATATATACCGGTATATATATATATATATATTTGTATTTTCTTTAATTTTTGTCTTATAAAACTTTTTTGGTATCATTAAATAGTATATATATAGATATATATTTATTATTATTTAGATACACTTTAGTTTTTTGTCTGGTACACAGTATTCCTTGATATATAGTCACTTTTCACAGATATTATTTTGGCTGTCTTCAGTATGTTTATGTTTTTAAGTTAGTGTGTCTTGCTGTATTTACAAATAAAAACTTGTTCATTTTCAGTCCCGGCATAGCATTTGATTCTTTTGAGCTATATCTTTCCTTTTAATTTTTTGTTGGTGTAATTTAGAGTGCTATTAAGGGGATTGTCTTTGTCTTTTTTGTGTGTTCGATATTTATATTTATCCCCTAGCACCATGAGGCTCTTTACTTTATATTTAAACTGACTTTTTTTTGGATTAATATATTTTTACCAAATTAATTAGTTAGTATTATTTAGGGTCTGAGTTAACCACATATATTTGAGTTGAGCAACACACCTTTTTGTGTGTTATATATATATATATAGATGTAGCCAGGTCCCCCCTCGCGCACTCGCCCCCTCCTTTGTCCCCCCTCGCGCACTCACCCCCTCCTTCCCCGTTGCGAGCGCGCGGTGTGGATGTGCGGCCGGTTGCCATGGTGCGGTCGGGCGGATGCCGGGGACGCGATCGGGCCGGTTGCCGAGGCCGCGATCGCGTTGCTGGGGTCCCCGGCGGCCGGTGAGCAGGGCGCCGCCATGTTAGGGCTGTTGCGCATGCGCAGTGGCAGAGCACAGCGCGGGAGGCTCCAGATAGCTCGCGCATGCGCGAGATGAGTCTGCCAGACCCCAGGGTGCATAGGGGCAGAGACACCTGACGCCAGGGAGCCAATAGGGCTGAGGGATAGTCCTGGGAATAGATAGATACATTTCGCGGGGTTTTGCAGCCACGCAGGCAGTCAGGATCCGGACCAGCAAGGGGTAAGAGGTGGATGCAGGGGTCAGTGACCCTCTGCATTAGGCCAGCAGCCCCCAAGGTCCCAGTTAGGTCCTGAGCCACCTAGTAGCTTGTGGAGCTTAGGGACAGGCCTTAGATAGGGACACTGCCCCATTTATTGGTAGCTTAATCAGGGACACAGTGCTGAATCCGTGCGGCCCTGTGAGGTGGGTTCTGGGCTCAGAACACCACCATCGACCCTGGGACTAAGGTGATATTATCCGCGCTGGAATTCACCCAACGCGGTGTGGAGGACAACGTCGGATCGGGCGGATCTCCAGTGATATCGCGGTACCCGTGGCTGGAGCCCCGGGCAGGTAACCTACCATTCACATGCACCAACAAGGCCTAATCACCAGACATAGTGGCTGCGCATTCACACATATATACAGACATTGGTGTTTGACATTTGGGAGTGCGAGACATTTGGGTGGGGGTTACTGGACACAGGGTGGGGTCACTCTGTGGGAGGTTAGCGTCCGCCGTGACGCCCAGAGTGGTTAGCGTCCGCCGTGGCACAGAGTGTTTAGTGTCCGCCGTGGCGCAGAGTGTTTAGCGTCCGCCGTGGCGCAGAGTGTTAGCATCCGCCGTGGCGCATATTGGTTAGCGTCCTGTGTGATGCCACAAGTGGCTCCTCTAGAGAGGAGTCATGGTCATGTGATGTGTGTGTTTATATGTTTTGCTATGCAGTAAAGCCAGTCCTGTTTTATATTTGCTCGCTTTGTGTGGTTGTTTCCTGTGAGGGTCTCCTCCCACTCCGTTGGGATCCCTCCCAGGTGGAGGCGTTGCACCCAGAGATGTATAACATGCTTGTACCCCAGGTTCCCCAAGCGGAGGCTTAGGCTCCTGAGAGCCACACAGGTTGCACAGCAGGTAGTAGCGGCTGTATTCATAGGGAATACCCGTTACATTTGGAGGCGCTGCTGAGAGAGTCCTGGGGTGCCCCACTTTGTAGTTACCGTGACCCTGTCAGTCAGCACGTCTGCGCTCACGCCCAAACAAGTGGCCGACTGGGCCGAAAAGCTAGGAGAGCTTCTGCGACACGTGGTCGCCGTAGACGGGGTGCCTGCTGATGTCTCCATGTTTACTGTCTGCAGCGCAGTAAGGACATTACCTGGTCTGGCGGGCGCCCGCCTCATCAGCAAGCACTATAACATTGACCGGCAAGAGAATACCCTATTGCTAGCCACTGAACAAGCTATACTTCCTGATAGAGGCCCAGAGACTTTGCCGCAAGGGTGCCCTCTAATTTACCCAGGAACTGTTTCCAGTCATGTCACTTCCCTCCCCAGACATGAGGGTTGGGACGACAGAGATATGGCCGCCAGTACACCCATCCGATCAGATATATCACTATCCAGAGTGACCTTCTCTTTTGATGCTAGGCAAGGGGCCACCAGCTGGGCCGGTAGTCCGCCAACATCACCGGTTACTAACAGGTCCGTGAACAGTTCTACCCCAACCCCTAACAGGCAGCGAGCAGCGATAGCCAGTAGCTCCGACAATGATGGCTCTCTGCTAGGAGTGACATTCCCGCAGCTTGTGGAAGCGATAACTACATCCGCTCAAGCCCAAAATTATAGGAAATTGAAGGCGTTCTCAGGAACGGTCCCTGTCCCCACAGGCGAAGAAAGTATCGATTCTTGGAAGGAGCACACCCTCAAGGTGATCGACGAATGGCCCTGCTCTGAAACGGTCAGACGGCAGAGAATCCTGGAAAGCCTACGACCCCCAGCGGCCACCATGGTCAGTGCACAGCGTGACCAAGACCCTGATCTCTCTGCTCACCATATGGTAGACTTGTTAGTCCAGATCTATGGCAAAGAGGAAGAGGAGAGCGAGCTGTGGTTCAAATATTACGCTCTCCGACAGAAGGAGAGGGAAGACCTGTCCGACTTCCTGCAACGCATCCAGCTGGTCTTGTGGAAATTGCGAACTTGCGTCCGCATCCTAGCTTCAGAGATGGACGAATATCGGCGCAAGCAGTTCCTCCGAGGGGCCATCCCCACGCATCACATCGTGATCATGATCAGGTGCTCACTAAAGGAGGGACCTCCCCCTACCTTCATGGACATTCTGGGGAACGTAAAAGGGCATGAGGCCTATACCAAGTTGCATGCAGGCACCAAGGTCAGAGATCCTCCGGCCAGTTACACCC
This sequence comes from Ascaphus truei, assembly GCF_040206685.1. Taxonomy (NCBI): domain Eukaryota; kingdom Metazoa; phylum Chordata; class Amphibia; order Anura; family Ascaphidae; genus Ascaphus; species Ascaphus truei. The sequence goes on along the minus strand of NC_134484.1, from coordinate 10,232,262 downwards.
CGGGAGCCTCCGCTCGCCGGACCAAAACACCGGTCAAAGAGGAAGAGGCGCCACCCAAGTCGCCCTCAACGAAAGGGCGGGCTTCGGGGAGATCCTCCCCCACTTACTCAAGACGACTGGACCTTAAAGACGTCGTCTGCTTTAACTGTGGACAGAAAGGCCATTTCTCTAGGGAGTGCCCTAATGGAGTCACCCGAGAAAAGGAAACGCCCCGTAAGGAAAGCTCGGCCAGGGCTATGATCTGTCAGAGGCAGACCTCAGAAGCCAAAACCACCGAGGCCACCCCCACGCCTCCCGAAGTCCCTCCTGACCTGAGCCCAGGCGGAGGAACTCCAGGGGGAGATGGTTACTGTCAGGTGGGCCCTTCGGCCATCGAACGTGTGGTAGTAGAGTGTTACGCCGATGCTCGCCACAAACCGGGACCGGACCGCGGGGCTGAGGTGGGGTTATATAATCACCGACCTGAGTCCACGCAGACTGATCCGGAGTGCGCAGTTCGTAGTCGTACATCGCAGGGTCAGGATTGGAGAAGGCAGCATCGTCGTTATGGAAGCAGGAGTTCGGCATCAGGTAGTCAGGATTTCCCCGCTTCAGCTTAGGAGCGTGAGCGCGGGGGTGGCTTCTGCGCGAGGAGCGGCCTCGGCCCATGACGCCGATCTCAGCAGGAGGAGACAGCAGGCTGGCCGAAGTTCACCGCAGGGCAGCGTCGGGAAGAACCAACGCTTCAGCGCAGAAGTCCAAGGCAGGTCACTGCAAGAGGATCGCAGCAAGCCGCAGGAAAGGAAGGGTAGCCACTGCTAGGAGGGAATGCAGCAGGTACCGGTGCTGGCAACACGCTTCAGCACAGACGTCCCGGGTAGGCCACTGCAGGAGAATAGCAGCAGGCCAGTGCTGGCATCAACGCTTCAGCACAGACGTCCAGGGCAGGCCACTGCAAGGAGATAGCAGCAGGCCGCAGGAAAGGAAGGGTAGCCACTGCTAGGAGGGAATGCAGCAGTACCAGTGCTGGCATCAACGCTTCAGCACAGACGTCCAGGATAGGCCACTACAGGAGAATAGCGGCAGGCCACAGGACAGGAAGGGTAGCTACTGCTAGGAGGGAATGCAGCAGTTACCAGTGCTGGCATCAACGCTTCAGCACAGACGTCCAGGGTAGGCCACTGCAAGGAGATAGCAGCAGGCCAGTGCTGGCAACAACGCTTCAGCACAGACGTCCAGGACCAGGCCTCTGGATACTCAGGAACTTGGAAGGTAAGAATGCTAGGAGAGAGGCCTGGGGTGGTTTGTGGCAGAGACAGTAACATAGAGGTAGGAATAGTTATGCTCGGCGCTGGTTCAGAGCCAACGCCTAGAATATAAAGGGCGGAGATCCAATCACAGGAGGAGGGTGTGTGAGAATTCCTCCAATGAAGTAGCACAGGGCAGAAGCTGCAATGAGAGGCAGCACCTGTGCCATAGATTGCCAGAGGAAGCCTGCAACTGCACAGGTCTGCAAGGCAAAAGTCAAAGCCAGTAGTGGATTCCTTACATAGAGGGAGTCTATGCTGCTGCTCTATTGGACACCGGGTCTCAAGTGACCATAATATACCGGCACTTCTACGACCAGCACCTGAAGCATTGTCCCCTGCGGTCGGCAGAACATATGAAGGTGAGGGGGTTGAGCAACGAGGATTACCCTATCGATGGGATTGTGAGCGTTCAACTGGAGATACTTCAATTGAATACCGGCAAGAAACATCCCATGAATGTGGAGGCAATGGTGTGCCCAAAGCCTCAAGGACAGTGTCAGTATCCGGTCATCCTGGGGACAAATACGGATATAGTACGAGCTGTAATCAGAGCCTACTTGAAGGAGACTAATGAATTGCCCATGGCCAATACACGCCTAGATCCTGTACTGAGAGAGGAGTGCAACCGAGTATATGCCCTAGAGCGTCACGGGGACCTCTACAATCGTCAACGCGGACTGACGACCATTTCACCAGGGGGAGTGAAACGCCTGGCCGTCTGGTGCTGTTATCCGGATCGGGAGGAGACCGATCATCTGTTCTCTCTGGAGAGTGACCCTGAGGAAGAGATCCAGAGAGGGTATCGGGTAATACCTGAAGTAAAAGAGTGGACGACCCGAGTTCCTCTCCGAACCCATGTGTATATCCAAAACATCTCTCCATTTCCAATGGACATCGATGTAGGACAAAGTCTGGGCAGTATATATCCCGTCAGCCCGGTGGAAACCGCGCCCCAGGTGAACGCCGCTGCAGTAGGTGAGCGGTTAGTCGACCTGGACTTCAACTTCGGAGATTCGACCCTGCCGACAGAGTGGAAGGATCGACTGACAGCCAAGCTGAAGGAAAGAAAAACAGTATTTTCTACCAGCGAGATGGATGTGGGCCGCAGTCGCAGCGCCCAACACACTATTAGGCTGAATGACGCCACTCCGTTCCGTGAACGCTCTAGTCGTATCGCCCCCAGGGTTGTGGACAATGTAAGGGATGTCCTGGAGGAGATGAAGATCGCTGGAATACTGACGGAGTCGCGGAGTCCTTATGCATCACCCATAGTGGTAGTAAGGAAGAAGAATGGATCTGTAAGATTGTGCGTCGATTATCGAACTCTAAATAATCGTACGGTACCTGACCAATACAATCTCCCTCGTATTGAAGAGATCCTGAACGCTCTGAACGGGAGCCAATGGTTTAGTGTGCTCGATTTGCGATCTGGGTGCTACCAGGTACCTATGAGTGAAGAGGATCAGGAACAGACTGCCTTCGTCTGTCCTCTGGGCTTCTACCAGTTCACGCGTATGCCCCAAGGTATATGCGGAGCCCCTGCTACCTTCCAGCGGTTGATGGAAAAGACAATAGGGGACATGAACCCTCGGGAGTGTCTGGTTTACCTGGACGATATCATTGTCTTTGGGAAGACCTTAGAAGAACACGAGGAGAGGCTGCTGAAGGTGATAGATTGTCTTGGCCAAGAAGGATTGAAGCTATCACTCGACAAGTGTAGGTTTTGCCACACCTCAGTGACCTACGTGGGACACATCGTGTCTGTCCAGGGGATTGCTACTGATCCAGCCAAAGTAGAAGCGGTGGTGAACTGGCCGCGTCCCGATAATGTCGTGGAACTGCGATCCTTCCTCGGTTTCTGTGGGTATTACCGTCGGTTCGTGGAAGGGTACTCTAGTCGAGCTAAACCCCTGAACAATTTGCTGAAGATATACCCTGAAGATACTGGGAGAAAGGCCACGTCGGCCCGTCAACCGTTTGGCGATAAGTGGACGCCTGAGTGTGAACGGGCCTTCCTGAACTTGAAGAAAAGCCTGACTGAAGCACCAGTGCTTGCATATGCTGACCCAGAACAACCATATGTCCTGCATGTGGATGCCAGTCTCAATGGACTGGGCGCTGTCCTTCATCAGAAGCACCCCGAGGGTCTTCGGCCTGTAGCCTACATCAGCCGCAGTCTGACACCCAGTGAGCAGAAATATCCGGTGCACAAGTTAGAGTTCCTGGCTCTCAAATGGGCGATCACGGAGAAACTTCATGATTACCTCTATGGTGTTACGTTTGAGGTAAGGACCGATAACAATCCCCTCACGTACATCAATACTTCCGCCAAATTGGATGCAGCCGGACACCGATGGCTGGCGACACTATGTAACTACCGATTCTCCCTGAAGTACAAGCCCGGGCCTCTGAACATTGGGGCCGATGCTCTATCACGACGACCAGGATTGAGTGCTACCCCTGACGATGATGAATGGGAAGAGATCCCTGGACCTGGGATGCGAGCAATGTGCAGTATAGCGGCCGTCATCAATGATCAGGTCGCATTCTCTGAACTAAGAGTTGCCGATTCGTTAGGGTGCCAGTCGCAGGCGATCCCTGCTGCCTACTGCGACCCCGCGGGGATGAACATAACCCAGGACAAAGTCATAAGATGGAAAGACTTAGTGGACTATCAATTAAGAGATCCAGTGATCAGCATAATCCGACAAGTCGTTCAGCAAAAGAACCCCGCTCTATTGAAGAGTGCTCCCCGAGATCTGGTCGCGTTACTCATGCGTGAGGTGGACAAGTTCGAGATAGATAATTGTTTGCTCTATAGGGTAGTCCAGTATCATAACCACCCTGATAGGCGACAACTAGTTCTACCCCAAAACTTGAGATATATGGTGTTGAAGTCTCTACACGATGAACACGGGCATCTCGGGGTAGAGAAGACTTTTGGGCTAGTCCGAGACCGTTTTTTCTGGCCCAAGATGCGGGAAGCGGTGGAACAACACTGCTGCCGTTGTTCCCGGTGCGTTCAACGCAAGACGTTGCCTACCCGAGCAGCTCCCATGGCCCATCTGAAGAGTTCTGGTCCAATGGACCTGGTGTGTATGGACTTCCTGTGTAACAAACCTGATAGTCGAGGAATCGGTAATGTGCTGGTCATCACGGACCATTACACCCGCTATGCACAGGCCTTCCCCACAAAAGACCAGAAGGCTATCACGGTCGCGAAAGTTCTATGGGAAAAGTTCTTCGTTCATTACGGTCTTCCAAACCGACTTCACTCCGACCAAGGGCGAGATTTTGAGAGTACTCTGATCCGAGAATTACTTAAAATGCTGAACATCGCCAAATCCCGGACGACTCCGTACCACCCTGAAGGAGATGCTTTACCTGAACGATTCAACAGGACCCTGTTGGACATGCTTGGAACCCTGAAGGGAATGCAGAAAACAGAATGGAGTCGTCATGTAGAAACCTTGGTACACGCGTACAACTGTACTCGCCATGAGTCCACTGGGTTCTCCCCATACTTCCTCATGTTTGGGCGGGAGGTCAGACTTCCAGTAGATGTGCGTCTCCGAGTATGAACGGACGGGATACTCAATACCACTCATTTTAAGTACGTGCAAAGGCTAAAAGACAGTCTGCAACAAGCTTACCAACAGGCTGAGAAGTCTACAGCCAAACTGAATGCTGGTAACAAGAGACGATATGACAATAAAGTCAAGTATCGAGAGTTACGTCCTGGGGATGCAATGTTACTTCGTAATTTGGGAATCCCCGGAAAACATAAACTGGCGGACCGGTGGAGAGATGGCGTATATGAGGTAGAGTCACAGATGCCCGGCCTCCCGGTTTATCGCATCAGAGACACCGATGGCAGGGTAAAGGTTTGGCATCGTAATCACCTTCTCCCCATCCCCCAAGTGGGAGACGAAGAAGAGGAACTACAGGCCACACCGCTCAACGGTGAGTTCGATCTATCAGAGGTGGGTCAAGAGACTGTAACTAACGAGACTCACTCTGAAACTCCGGAAGACCCTATGGAGGGACCCTCTCAAAGGGACCATTCCGCAGAAGGGGCATCTCCCGAAGGAGCTACGGGTAAAGGGCCCCGTAGGCCAATGCCTACTAAGGTGGCACCAACAGGCCAGCCTTTGGATCCACAGAGCCCGTGCTTTGTACCCTCAGAGACCTTTCTCCCCTCAAGGGAAGAGGCTAGGCGTCAGGACTATGCTTATTACTCCCCCGAGGGGGTTGCCGAAGAACAACTCCGACGGGGTCAACGAGTCAGGTACCCGCCAACTCGGGTTACCTACGATCAAATGGGGGCACCCCATTATGAAGCTCAGCAGTGGTCTCGGAGCAAAATCCAATCCGTGATTGTGATGCTCACAGAATTGTGTAACCTTGTTTAAAGTTGATGCAATGTGCTAAGTTGTATTCGTACCAGATGCATTTTTATTATATAAAGTTTGTGTATAGTAGTAAGTTATGTGGTCCAAGCGAGGACGTTGGAGTTTTCACCAGGGGGAGGATGTAGCCAGGTCCCCCCTCGCGCACTCGCCCCCTCCTTTGTCCCCCCTCGCGCACTCACCCCCTCCTTCCCCGTTGCGAGCGCGCGGTGTGGATGTGCGGCCGGTTGCCATGGTGCGGTCGGGCGGTTGCCGGGGACGCGATTGGGCCGGTTGCCGAGGCCGCGATCGCGTTGCTGGGGTCCCCGGCGGCCGGCGAGCAGGGCGCCGCCATGTTAGGGCTGTTGCGCATGCGCAGTGGCAGAGCACAGCGCGGGAGGCCCCAGATAGCTCGCGCATGCGCGAGATGAGTCTGCCAGCCCCCAGGGTGCATAGGGGCAGAGACACCTGACGCCAGGGAGCCAATAGGGCTGAGGGATAGTCCTGGGAATAGATAGATACATTTCGCGGGTTTTGCAGCCACGCAGGCAGTCAGGATCCGGACCAGCAAGGGGTAAGAGGTGGATGCAGGGGTCAGTGACCCTCTGCATTAGGCCAGCAGCCCCCAAGGTCCCAGTTAGGTCCTGAGCCACCTAGTAGCTTGTGGAGCTTAGGGACAGGCCCTAGATAGGGACACTGCCCCATTTATTGGTAGCTTAGTCAGGGACACAGTGTTGAATCCGTGCGGCCCTGTGAGGTGGGTCCTGGGCTCAGAACACCACCATCGACCCTGGGACTAAGGTGATATTATCCGCGCTGGAATTCACCCAACGCGGTGTGGAGGACAACGTCGGATCGGGCGGATCTCCAGTGATATCGCGGTACCCGTGGCTGGAGCCCCGGGCAGGTAACCTACCATTCACGTGCACCAACAAGGCCTAATCACCAGACATAGTGGCTGCGCAGTCACACATATATACAGACATTGGTGTTTGACATTTGGGAGTGCGAGACATTTGGGTGGGGGTTACTGGACACAGGGTGGGGTCACTCTGTGGGAGGTTAGCGTCCGCCGTGACGCCCAGAGTGTTTAGCGTCCGCCGTGGCGCAGAGTGTTTAGCGTCCGCCGTGGCGCAGTGTGTTAGCGTCCGCCGTGGCGCATATTGGTTAGCGTCCTGTGTGACGCCACAAGTGGCTCCTCTAGAGAGGAGTCATGGTTATGTGATGTGTGTGTTTATATGTTTTGCTATGCAGTAAAGCCAGTCCTGTTTTATATTTGCTCGCTTTGTGTGGTTGTTTCCTGTGAGGGTCTCCTCCCACTCCGTTGGGATCCCTCCCAGGTGGAGGCGTTGCACCCAGAGATGTATAACATGCTTGTACCCCAGGTTCCCCAAGCGGAGGCTTAGGCTCCTGAGAGCCACACAGGTTGCACAGCAGGTAGTAGCGGCGGTATTCATAGGGAATACCCGTTACATATATATATATATATATATATATATATATATATATACACATACATACATACATACATATATATATATATATATATTGTGACAAACGGCTTACTCCGGGGCTCCGTCGTTTGTCCGGGACTGTTTAGAACACGGTCTTTTAGGGTAGGTTAAATGATGAGGCGTCACGTACTGTTCCTTTAAACAGGCTATGCCTGGTTTATTCAGTCCCAGGCACTGAGACTGCCACAGTGCATACAACAGAAAACAGATCAAAAGAAAAGCTGCTCACCTGAGCGATAACTTAACTTAGATATCCCTGACTCAGGGTTGGAAGTGGCTTTTCCACTTCCAACATCAAAACATGGTACTTTTGCAGTCTTACACAAATGAACAGAAAGATTGAACCTGTTTGGGGAAGAGGCTTCTCCCCTCTGTAGTTCAGCAGCCTTCCAGCCTCCTGGCTCTTGTGGGGAGACCAGAGCAAACAGGAAATCAGTCTTTCATACCTGATTCCTAATTAGCATGACAGGTGACAGAAATCAGGCAGCAGACAAACTCTGGTCTGGATCTCTCATCCCTCAGTTCCAGCGCTTGCCAAACTGTGGGATGGAGTGTATGTATTATAAGGCTGCACTCCCAGGCCAAACAGGATAGAAACTGTCTAGTATCCTGGGAGCCCTATATACGGAATTTATTACCATCCCCTGGTTTCTGTCACAATATATATCTCTCTCTCTCTATATATATATATCTATCTATCTCTCTCTCTCTATATATATATATATATCTCTCTCTCTATATATATATATATATATCTCTCTCTATATATATCTCTATATATCTCTCTCTCTCTCTCTCTCTATATATATATCTATCTCTCTCTCTCTCTATATATATATATCTATCTCTCTCTATATCTATCTATCTCTCTCTCTATATCTATCTCTCTCTATATCTATCTCTCTCTATATCTATCTCTCTCTCTATATCTATCTATCTCTCTATATCTATCTCTCTCTATATCTAGCTCTCTCTCTATATCTATCTCTCTCTCTTTATACTGCTGCGGCCGAGTTTATTTGAGCATTTGCCCGTTCTCGGCCGCAGCAGTAACCTGGCGCGCGCCGGAGGGTGCCGGGCGCGCGCCAAAGCCTCGGAGGAGAGGCTCGCCGATCGGGGCTTCCCCCTCTCCTTACCGGGTCCACCGGGTCCCCCGGAACGTCCCGCCGCCGTCGGTACATCCACGCGACACCAGGGCTCCCTCGGGAAGCCCTGGGCACGCGTACAGGCGGCACAGGCACCCGATGATGCGTGACCGCGCATCGGTGATGCGCGGCACGCTGAGGGAGTGCGGCTCGCAAGCCGGGACATTTCCCGGCTTGCGGAATGAGCCGCACTCGAATAAAGTGTGCCGCCTGTGTATATATCTCTCTCTCTCTCTCTCTCTCTATATCTATCTCTCTTTCTCTCTATATCTATCTCTCTCTCTATATATATCTATCTATCTCTCTCTATATATCTCTCTCTCTCTATATCTATCTCTCTCTCTATATCTATCTCTCTCTCTATATCTATCTCTCTCTCTCTATATATATATATGTAAGGATGTGCATATATATAAAGGTTCCGCGCTGTTGCATCACATAGGCAGCGCCATATTGTCCCTGTTTTGCCAGCAAGGTCACTGCGTACAAGTTGGGCTGCGCATGCGCGAGAGAAGCGCGCGAAGGGTAACCAATCTGTAGAGACTTCTCTTTCTCTCTATATCTATCTCTCTCTATATATATATATCTATCTATCTCTCTATATATCTATCTCTCTCTATATCTATCTCTCTCTCTCTATATCTATCTCTCTCTATATATCTTTATCTCTCTCTCTCTATATATATATATATATCTCTCTCTCTATATATCTCTCTCTCTCTATATCTATCTCTCTCTCTCTATATCTCTCTCTCTCTCTATATCTCTCTCTCTCTCTCTATATATCTCTCTCTCTCTCTATATCTCTATCTCTCTCTCTCTCTATATCTCTCTCTCTCTCTATATCTCTATCTCTCTCTCTCTCTCTCTCTATCTCTCTCTCTCTCTATATCTATCTCTCTCTATATATCTATATCTCTCTCTCTATATATCTATATCTCTCTCTATATATATCTATCTCTCTCTCTCTATATATATCTATCTCTCTCTATATATATCTATCTCTATCTATCTCTCTCTCTCTATATATCTATCTCTCTCTATATATCTATATCTCTCTCTCTCTATATATATATATCTATCTCTCTCTCTATATATCTATCTCTCTCTATATCTATCTCTCTCTCTCTATATCTCTCTCTATATATCTATATATCTATCTATCTCTCTCTCTCTCTCTCTCTCTCTCTCTCTCTCTCTCTCTCTCTCTCTCTCTATATCTATCTCTCTCTCTATATCTATCTATCTCTCTCTCTATATCTATCTCTCTTTCTCTCTATATCTATCTCTCTCTCTCTATATCTATCTTTCCTGATCACCCTGGCAGTGGGCACCATTGGGTTAATCCCTTCTCACTCTAGGTAGGACAGGAAGTAGACTTTTGCAGGTAGGCCATATAAGGCCCCTCCCTCTACCTGCACACCAGTCTTTTTCCTGTCCTCACAGCTAGGTGTAGGATTTGTTATTTTTTAACAGGGCTCACCTACTGCACTTTGTGCAGATAGCCAGGGTCTCACCCTCTCTGCCCTGAAGCTCCGCGGTGCGCCCTACGGGGGGCAAGACGGAGACCCCTTAGAGTCGGGGGTGCCCCTGTTGGGGGGGGAAACAGCTGCAGCCGCGAGGGAAGCTTAAGTGCAAAGCCCAGGCCGATTGTAGGCGCACAGCAGCTGCAGCTGGGAGCCATGGAGGCCCAGACTCACCGCATAAGCGCATGGACGCTGCGGTAAAGTACCCGGCCACACGCGGAAGGGGGAGCAGCAATAGCTGCGAGCAAAGCAGGCTCTTTTAACCGCAACAGCGTAGCAAAAAACGCGGCGGTAATACCCCAGTAATCCGCTGTGAACCGAGGAGGTTCAGAGGACCGCAGGTGTATCTGGTATACTGCGGAGAAGGGCACAGTGCACGCGGCCACTCGGGAGCGCGCGCGTCACGGCAGGCCGGCAAGTGCGTGCACAGACACGCGAGCTCTGCACGAGCACTTGATGACGTCAGGGAAGCGACGGCCACACGGTGTATGTGTGAGTGAAGCTGCAGCATGGAACGCTCAGCAGGGAGAAGCCAAGTGCTGGATATGGATGCAAAAATGGAAACACCCAAAACATCAGTTCCCAAGACTAGGTGAGTCCTTAGTTTAGTTCTACATGGGAAAAGAGAGATGGTATATATATATACATTAGGGTGTATGTTTAGCATTTATTTTGTTTTTATAATTTAGTGCGTTGGTTACCCTCCCAGAAGCAGAATCTTCTAAAGGGACTGGGGAATCCCTGCAACATAAAAATAGAGGAAAAGTTGCTAAAAAAACGAAGTGGTGTGCAGCGTGTGAGAATCCAGCTGTTATAGGAAAGAAATTATGCAAAGAGTGTATTAAAACTGCAGCAGGTGATACCAGTGAACAGATGAGCACTTTCCTTGTGTTGATGAAGGAGGCAGTTAAACAGAGTGTGGATGAAGCAGTCCAGCAAGCTGTTAACCCTACGCAAAAAAGATCTAGATCCCAAACCAGTCTGGATAAGGGGAAAGGTTTTTCGTCGGATGAGTCTGAGATTGATTGTTTTCAAGTATCAGAGGGAGAAAGGGATTCATCAGATCAAGAGGTTCAGGAGGAAGAATCTGAATTTGATGTAGAAGTAGTGGATCCACTTATTAAAGCCATGAGGCTGGCGTTGGAACTAGAAGACACTGATGAGTTAACCCATAAGAAAGATAAACTTTTTGGGGCAAGACAAAGAAAGGAGAGAGTTTTTCCTATCCACCAAGTAATTAAAGATCTTATTCAGGTGGAATTGGCCCGACCAGATGCCAAAATATTTGCGCCTAAAAGATTGGGGAAGATGTATCCATTCCCACAAGAAGAGGTGAAAAATTGGGAGGTTAGCCCAAGGGTGGATACTGCTATTTCCAGAATAGTAAAAAAAGACCACAATCCCCTTAGAGGAAGCAGCGTCATTAAGGGACGCTATGGATAAAAGGATGGATTATGCATTAAAAAAAGCATATGTTACGGCAGGAACAGCCTACAAACCAGCCATAGCAACTACATCAACTGCTAGGGCTATGCGAGTGTGGATTGGCAACATTGAAGATGCAATAGACAAAGGTGTAAAAAGAAGTACTATTCTTAAGGCATTGTCAGAGGTGAAATGGGCAACTGATTACATAGCAGAAGCCTCATTGGATGCAGTAAAAATAGCGGCCAAGTCTATGGCACTGGCGGTATCAGCAAGAAGGGCTTTATGGCTCAGGCAGTGGATGGCTGACACAGCATCAAAGAACACCTTATGTACATTACCATTTGAAGGTGAATTCCTATTCGGCAGCAAACTAGATGCAATAATAACAAAGGCATCAGGTGGAAAGAGCATGTTTTTACCGCAGGAATACAGAGCCAGGAGATTCAGTCTCCAACAGATGAATAGAAATCAATATAAAGAAGCAAAGGCATACAAGCCTGGTAGGGCTTCTCCAAGGCAAACAACATGGAGAGGTGGCCAGAACCGGCTTTTTCGTGGCTCTAGAGGAAGAGGATCATTCGCAAAGAATAAATCCACATGAATGTCAGAGGGCCCAGCAGTTGTCCGTAGGAGGACGGCTGAGAAGGTTTTCCACAACATGGGCCCAAACAATACAGGACGAGTGGGTGTTACAAACCATTCGTCAAGGATACAGTATGGAATTCAGGGAGGTACCAAAAAGAAATATGGGCGTAATAACATGGATACAGTCCAAAGAAAAGAAAAGACAGATGAATACGGCTTTAAGGAAATTACTACAGGCAGAAGTAATAGAAAAGGTACCTCAGGAAGACAGAGGAAGCGGAATTTATTCCAGAATATTTTTAGTAAAGATGCCTACAGGGGATTACAGAGCAATCCTAGACCTAAGAAAGGTAAATTCATTCTTGAAGATAAGAAAGTTCAAGATGGTGTCTGTAAATCTGATTATACAAGAGGTACAACCAGGAGACTGGATGGTGGCGATAGACTTAAAAGACGCTTATTTACATGTACCAATAGCAAAAGGGCATCAAAGATTCCTAAGGTTTGCAGTAAATCAGGAGCATTATCAATACACAGCACTACCATTTGGTCTGGCAACTTCCCCAAGGTCGTTTACAAAGGTTCTAGCCCCTCTAGTGGCAGAGATGAGAAAAAGGGGGGTAGAGATATACCCTTACCTGGACGACATCCTGGTAAAATCAAAGGATCGGGAGAAACTCCAGCAAGACCAAAAAATGGTAATAACCTTCCTAGAACATCACGGTTGGTTAATAAACAGAGACAAGAGCCATTTGGTACCCACTCAGCTCTTAAGATTTCTGGGGGTAGAATTCGATACAGAAAAAGGAGAAGTGAGATTGCCAGAGTCAAAGAGGCAAGACATAGCCATAGGAACAAGGAGGCTCAGAGAAGCTACCAGGACTTCAGCAGAAGAATGCATGAGACTCCTGGAGAAATTCGCTTCAACATTAAGCGTCACAAAGTGGGCAGCGTTGCATATGAGACCTCTGCAAAACAATTTTCTGCAACAATGGAACGGGAATCACAAAGACACAAGACAAAGAATCTTGTTACACCCACAGACAAAACAAGAGTTAAAGTGGTGGGAAGATACCCGAAACCTGGTGAAAGGGAAAACGCTACAACCTGTGCACTGGTTAAAAATTACAACAGATGCGAGCAAGACAGGTTGGGGGGCTCAGATGGGAAAAGAAGTGGTGCAAGGAACCTGGGGAAATCAGGTAAACCACCTACCATCAAATCTGCTGGAATTAAAAGCAGTACAAAAGGCCCTAGAAGTTTTCCAAGACAAAATAAGAGGTGGCTGTATAAAAATAGAATCAGACAACAGGTCTGTGGTCAAATATATAGCCAAACAAGGAGGAACCAGGAGCAGAAAGCTGATGAAGCTCACAGCAGAAATACTCGGTTGGGCAGAGTACCACTTGTCGGATATTACAGCCATACATATCCCAGGACTAGAAAATGTCACAGCAGACTTTCTAAGTCGCAATATCATTCACCCAGGAGAATGGGCTTTAAATCCAGGAGTATTTCAAGAACTGGTAGAGCGATGGGGTCAACCAGACATCGATCTGATGGCGACACACCAGAATCGCAAAGTAAGGAACTACTGTTCCAGACAGTTTCACCCAAGCGCACAAGCTACAGATGCTCTCAGTCTCAAATGGGACTTCAAATTGGGATACCTGTTCCCTCCAATTCCTCTGATTCCAAAAACAATCAGGAAAATCAGGGAAGACAGAGCAGAGGTGATATTCATAGCACCATACTGGCCAAGAAGGCTTTGGTTTACACACCTGGTAAATATGGCAGTGGATACACCATGGCACATACCAGATCGCAAAGGCCTGATGCAACAAGGGCCAATATGTCATCCGAATACCAAACAATGGGCTTTGACGGCATGGCGATTGAGAGGGAGACATTGAGACTGAAGGGTTGTTCAGAGAAAACAATTCAAACCCTGTTACAAGCAAGGAAAAGTTCCACATCAAGAGTATACCATAGAATTTGGTTTTGCTTTTGTGATTGGTGTGAGAAAGAGAGAGAAAATTTCCTTTCACCAAGAATTGTATCTATAGTGGAGTTCCTGCATAAAGGATTTGAGAAAGGTCTCAGTCTCAGCTCATTGAAAGTACAAGTGTCTGCACTATCAGCTTTGTTGGAAAGAAATCTGGCAATGGAAAGATTGATAATCAGGTTCTTTCAAGCAGTTAAAAGGTTAAAACCTCAAATTAAGAACAGGGTACCTACATGGGACTTGTCTTTATTCTTGGATGTATTAACAGCAGCTCCATTTGAACCAATACAGGAGATAGGCCTAAAATGGTTGTCATGGAAAATGGCGTTTCTGATAGCAATCACCTCGGCAAGAAGAGTGGGAGAACTACAGGCTCTATCGGCCAAGGAACCATTCCTAATCATACATCAAGACAAGGCAGTTCTTAGACCGGTACATCAATTCCTGCCAAAGGTGGTATCACAGTTCCACATGAATCAGGAGATTGTGATTCCATCATTTTGTCCAGAACCAAAAAATAAGAAAGAAGAAAGGCTACACAAATTGGACGTGGTAAGATGTCTTAAAGTGTACCTAGAAAGGATGAGAGATATCAGAAAGTCAGACAAATTATTTGTCATTCCAGAGGGACCAAAGAAAGGACAAGCAGCATCAAAGACTACAATTGCACAGTGGATTGTGTCTTGTATCAAAAAAGCTTATGAAAGCAAAGGACAAGATAAACCTTTGAACGTGAAAGCCCATTCTACAAGGGCCATGGCTACTTCATGGGCATTCAAGGCCCAGGCTACACCAGGGCAAATATGCAAAGCAGCTGTCTGGTCCTCATTCAATACATTTTTGAAATACTACAGACTAGACGTACAATCATCAGCTGACGCAAGCTTTGGGCGTAGAGTCTTAGAAACTGTAGTGAAATAAAGTGTAAAGTGTATTAATAAAGGTTGAACTGATAAGACATTAAACTGGTGTTGTCTATTCTGATGTATCCCTCCCTAAAATTTGCACTGCTTGGGTATGTCCCAATGGTGCCCACTGCCAGGGTGATCAGGAAAGGAGAAAATTTAAACAACTTACCGTAATTTTCTTTTCCTGGAACCATGGCAATGGGCACATAGTTACCCTCCCTATGGATGTCTAATGCCTATCAGTTATATATTTTCAGCTATGGAAGAATCGTAAGACTGGTGTGCAGGTAGAGGGAGGGGCCTTATATGGCCTACCTGCAAAAGTCTACTTCCTGTCCTACCTAGAGTGAGAAGGGATTAACCCAATGGTGCCCACTGCCATGGTTCCAGGAAAAGAAAATTACGGTAAGTTGTTTAAATTTTCTCCTATCTCTCTCTCTCTATATCTATCTATCTCTCTCTCTATATCTATCTCTCTCTCTATATCTATCTCTCTCTCTATATCTATCTCTCTCTCTATCTATCTCTCTCTATATCTATCTCTCTCTATATCTATATCTCTCTCTATATATATCTATCTCTCTCTCTCGATATCTCTCTATATCTCTCTCTCTATGGGCCTCATGCAGTAAGCGTTGATAAGGGAATTATCACCATTTTATAGCCAAAATTGGGTTTGAGATTCAGTAAGCGCCGATAAGTGCTTTATTTCGCCAGGTTTCGGAGCCGATTATTTTGTTATGGCCAGTCGGCTGCCGATAAGCCTGTTTTCGCCACTGATCGCCACTTTTTTAAATCGGCTGGATTCAACAAAAAAAAACAGCTTATCGGGCCTGATCGGCACTACGAAATTGAGATGTTATGGCCAATTTCTCCCGCCAACTAAAGTTGGCAGTTTGGAGGGGAGAACGATCGCTAAGGCTGCCGCAACGGCACTTAGAAAAAAAAAACTTCTGTACATCAATGGAGTCAATGGAGCGGGGACGTATAACAGTATAGTACTGTTTACGTTTCATTGCTCACAATACAAACGTCATTTGCATTACAGTGTGGGGGCATTCCCTGCATTGTGTCACAGCTGACGTGTATTATTTGCATAACATTATACTTTTACATGTTTGCAGCATTTGCGGGTCACATTACTCATCATGTGATGATGTGCCAAGGGAAAATCCTATACTCAACTCTTAAAGGAGAACCTCACATCATATCACACATTTTAATGAACTGAGCGACAATTATTTACATGATGTTACACATGTCACACATGTCACACATACACAGTATATTCATCTTCCTTTACATTACACAATGCTTGTAATGTGTCACGCATCTTTAAACGTTCATGTACATCTAAATTCTCATGTTTACATCTACGTTTGGGTCCTCCCTATTTTCATGACGTCACTTATTGGACGCTCAATCACATTGCATGTTTACATTGTAACCGTAGCATTACAAGCACTTCAACCTAACTTATACACACATGTACAGTAATTCAGCATTGGGACACCTTGTTAACTCATTCTATACCAACTATCCTCCTTACAGAAATGCATGCATATGCACACGACTATTCATTGTTGACAATATGTCACAATAACATGCCTAATTACACATGTTACACAAAACTTTTCCCACGTCAATCTCAGCCTTTTTGTCAAATTACATGACTGACTGTTGCGTTCACAAGTGTTACATGCATTGCACATGCAACTATTTATTTGCAAGCAATGTTTCTACAAAGGTTCACGTCACATCATTGCCAAATATCATCATTCCCTGCAGAATACACACAACAAATACTTATAACAAGAACTGCACACAGCTTGCCACAGAAGTACTTTATTATGTTAATGTAACACCTTGCATTTTACTATGTCACCTGACATCATCACATACCTATTTAAAGGACGCCCATTACCTGATCATTCACAGCTACTCATTTCAAAATGTTGAGATTGTTTAGGAGACGGAGGAACATTCTTTTCTATGACATGCTTGATGATGAAGACAATCATATAGGGCAAGGGAGGGACACACCGAGGGACAGTGACAGTGACAGGGACAGTCACGCGGATACGACAGAGACAGGGAGAGGGACAGGAGATCAGAGGAGAAGACAGAGGAGACAAGTTGTGCCTCGTCCGCGTCTGTACAGGGAGAGAACCCTGTTAGATGGGATGAGTGAGGAGGAGATTGTAAGTCGCTATCGTTTGAGTTCAGCAGCAATCTTAGCTCTTTATCAGGAGATAAGGGGAGATTTAGATTTTTTCACAGCCAGAGGTCGTGCAGTCCCTGGGCTTGTTAAAATGCTGTGCTCATTACATTATCTTACTTCCGCGTCATACCAGACAACTGTGGGCATAGTGGGCGGGGTCTCGCAATCTACATTCTCGCGGGCCTTGACCCAGTTTCTCTATGCACTCAATAGACGCGCTAGGAATTATATTCATTTTCCTACAGAGGCGACAGAGTGGCTGGAAGTCAGGACTGGCTTTTATAATATAGCAGGGATACCATGTGTGCTGGGTGCAATCGATTGCACACATGTTGCTTTGATTGCACCTAGTCAGAGTGAGCATGTGTACCGCAATCGGAAGCACTACCATTCACTCAATGTACAGGTGGTATGTGATGCGACGATGAGGATAATGCATGTGGTACCCAAATTCCCTGGTTCCAGTCACGATTCCTCTATCCTGAGGAACTCTTCAGTCTTCCATGCGTTCGAAGAGGGACATTTTGAACATGGTTGGCTGCTGGGTGAGTACAGATTTACATGTTCTAACACAAAACACATTTTTATTTAGTAATGTTGGCATTGTACAATTTGATCACTAATGTCAGCTTATGTGTGCTCCATTCATTATAGGTGACTCAGGATACGGAATTAGGCCGTGGCTCTTGACTCCGGTGCTAAACCCTCAAACTGAAGCAGAGGAGAGGTACAATGCAGCCCATATATCTACAAGATCTGTTATAGAGAGGACATTTGGCCTACTCAAGACCAGATTTAGGTGTCTGGACAGAACTGGTGGGGCTCTTCTATACAAGCCTCAAAAAGTGTCTGATATTATACTTGCCTGTTGCATTTTGCACAATGTTGCACTGAGGCACAATGTACAGTCAGACCTAGCTGAGCCTGTGGTAGACGAGCATCCCACCCATGTAGCTGCTGAAAATGAACAAACAGCCAGTGGTGGCCAGACACGCCAGAATCTCATCAATTCATTTTTTTCTTGTAAGTACAAACATATATGTTCCAAGTTCTAGTTTTATACTTACATTATGTTATCTTAACAATAATGTTTTTTTATATACCCTTCTGGTAGGACACAGATGAATATGGGTTGCACACCTTTCTTCTCTCTGCTGTGTGCACAAAGGGATGTGGCACCGGTATGTTATTGTTGCACAGGTTATATAATCCCTCTTCAATTTTACTTTAGTTGTGTGTATGTGAATACAACTGGGGTAACAAAGCACTAATATTTTAGCATTGTGTTGTTCCTTATGCTAACACAATACACATATTATGCCCATACTCATTCATGCTTCTAGTATGCTTACATACAATGTTATTGGTGCAGTGTAACATGTACATCCATATGATGTGTACACCAGCCTGATTTACATTTTGAATGTCATGAAAACTACATGGTGTTGCACATTTAACACCAAATACACACTTTGCTGTGTTGTTTACGGTACTGAAGATGGCATGTCAATGTTTGCAATTTATATATTGTTCCTTTGCATTATAGGTATATCTCCAGTATGACTGATCATGGTATGTATATTTGCTAACATCTCTCATAAGATGTGCCTACATCAATCTTCCTATAATTATTTGAAGTCAAAACCCAACATATTGGTTTAAACACAAATGTTACATATATGTACTTTCTGTATCATGTATATGCATTTAGCTACTCTTGAGCTTTCATGTGCATTGTATTAGAAAATGATTACTCCCATTTCATCACATTTTATGTATGTTTCCTTATAAATTCCATTAATGTAATATAGAGGTGTTTGGAGACAAGGGGATAACTGTAGTTATTTCTTTACTTACGGGAGATCATTCATCACGGATGAAATTGACTGATCATAAAACTCCATGCATGAATGCCTGCAATCACAACAATGCGTACTACATCTTATATTTAGCAATGTTGGTGTTTTGTAATGCTAGGAATTAATAGTCAACATTAATTTAAATTTGTGACATGTGTATGTATAAGTCACACGTGTGTGGATGTGTCCTACATGTACCAAGTGTTAAACTGTTAACAGAGAAGACAAATTTGTCACTAATGTTACTGTCATTTAGCATTTATAATTTACCAATATGACAATGTTGGTAATATTTTTGCAATATAAATCACGTCACTTCATCATTATCATGATGATAATTATCAAGTATTGTCACAATTGTAACGTCAATCACGTGCACATTAGCATAGACACACTTTGTAAGACAACTGTTTGTGTCTGTATCAATTTGTGTAGGATCCATGTATAACACCGACAAATGATAACACCAGCTTTATTATGGTAGCTTATATCATCATATTGACTATACTATGTATTTTTAGAACGTTTAATAAACACAGTAAACTATAGTTAGTTAGGTTAATGAAATATACACAGAAACGTACTTCATTACATGATGTTGATGTCATAATCAGAACATCATGCATTGTAGGGGACCACAACATCTGGCCAATAACATTATTTGCTACAGTCCCAAACCATTTTATCAACATACCCATGTAACAAGAGATTTTTAACAAGAAATGGCTAGTTGGTTGTAAGTGTCCTTTACATTGGGAGAAGGAGTGGCTCAGTGAGTAAAGACACACACTGGCACTGAGATTTTGAAGCAGGGGAGTCTGGTTCAATTCCCGGTGTCGGCTCCTTGTGACCTTGGGCAAGTCACTTTATCTCCCTGTGCCTCAGGCGGCAAAAAATACATTGTAAGTTCCACGGGCCAGGGACCTCAGCCTGAAAAATGTGTCTGTAAAGCGCTGTGTACAACTAGCAGCGCTATACATGAACATGCTCATATTATAATTATTATTATTATTCTTATTATTATTGTTACATAGTTTCGACAGTCATACGTTCCATTACACAATATAATTCACAAATGTGTTAGCAGAGTGGGAATGGTTGTTATATATAAAACACACCATGCCATAAAATGATAGTAGTCATTAAAGAACACTCAATAAAAATTCATGAGGCACTATTTTGCAACATCATTATGTTAATTAAGTGCTTATGCAATATAGGCATAAGGGTATCACATTTTTAATTGTTTGTTAATAAGCGCTGCAAGCAATATAAAATTAGTTCCATATGTAGTATAGTAGTCGGTGGCTCCTCCTCACAATCATCTCATATAAAGGTAGACTCTTCTGAAATCATACATTGATCCGATTGTATCTTCCCCGACATCTCTGAAATACAGCAAACACATGATGGTCAAATATGGCACCTTACTATATATGTATCCGTGACAACGCATTACACAGCTCTATATGATTGTGTACATACACACGTCACTCACTTATATGTTAGAAGTACAAGTGTACATCAGTATGTAATGTTTCTTTAAATGTGTAGCAGGCATAACTATGTATATGATGTGAACGTTGCCTGTATACTGAAAATTGTGCGCGCACATCTTAGTGTGCGCACGCACTTTACGCTTGGCTGCACTAACTGTTAGCGCATGCGCAAAACAAAGCGTACGTTGTGCGTTCAATACATCTTGAAAATACCATTAAACATAAAATCTTTATTTCAAATACAATGAATACGAAACTACATTCGTTCTAAACGAGTACATCTGTATTCTTTTTAAACAGACGTGTTTGGACAGAAAGGACGGCCGATAACACAATGCGCAAATGCAATACGTGTGACGTCATGTTAAACCAGCGTGAAACGCACGCTAACACTCCTCCCACTCAATTAACATTCGGCTAACGCCCAGTGTACGCCCCCACTGTATGACACACTGCAGTTACCGTTACTATAACAAAACATGACAGCCAATAGGCTTTGAGGCGCGCACGTCGCTTGGGGGCGGGACTTACATCCGTAATCCTTTTTAAGGACGCCTTGGGCCATGACAAGGGTCCCACGTCATACGTGGTGGACCCGCTTTTAAATGTTGTAGATGTAGCATGATAACAAAACAGGTATGTGTTAGAGTTATGGTAAAATGTTGCTAATATGTTTAAAGTGATAGGAAAGTACGTATATTTATTCCGTCAGCAATGTGTACTACTCTTTCAGGTTCTACTATATTGTATTCGGAAACAATTTGTTTGTGATCGCTACATGTTATGCAGTCTGCTATGTTACGCTGTATCCACGCATTGAAAGGGAAAATGGTGGTTAGAAAAAAAAAAAATATTTAAACGCAGAGTCAACTCATAACGGTTGTTATATTTACCATTCTTCTAGAATTAACTCTTCGTCTGGCTGCAACTGGTCGCTCCAGAAATGCAAGGCTTTTTCATCCACGCTTGACCCACCCGCTGAATCCAGTATGACACACATCTCCTCCATGAAGCGCTCATAGGAATCGCCACTGCTTTCTTCAAACAATTGGTCGGGAGGTATGTTCATTTCTTCGGGTACCCATTCCAATGCATTTTCAGCTGAAAGGCTTGGTACATAATCATAGTAGTTATGTTCTTGTACAATGTGGGTTTCAGGAATGGAGGGTGCAGATATTGCAGCAGGTATCGATTCACACGGAACAGTAGTAGCGGATCCATTGCTATTGGCATTAGGAATAAATATGCCTTTAACCACAATATATGTGCCTTCTTTCACGGTGAAATGTTTTTCTTTGGCAATCTTCCAGAAACCATAGTTGTGTTCTAGCTTATCCTGCACACGTTCAAAAAAGTCATTAGTTGATAAAGTGAATGTTATTGAGGAATTAAAATTGCGCGCATGCCGACGGTTTTGGTAATAAGGATATTTTGCTCGAATCAAATCATAGATTTGGCGTGTGCTTGCTTGGTGTCCGCAAGTTGATAAAATTGCTTCTGAAATCATGTATTTATAACCTAAATTCGGATTCATAATTGTCACCAATTCATCAGCCATTGCAGAGTAGCACAAAAGATGTGTGCAGGTATCTGTTCTTTGCTCATCAAAATGAAACTGCTCAATGGCTAACAAATTGCTGTGTTTCCTTTTCAAGGTCAACAAAAGTATAAACTGTAACTCCTTATTTCAAACGCCAATTGGATTTCTAGTTATAATTGCTTGAACATTTGTGGTTTGTGATAGCCGCATGTGGGACAAACATGTATCCTTTTTTTATCTCGTTTCTGAAAACATTACTACACTTTTCATTCAGTAACATTGAGTTTTCTTGCAAAATAACAAAGAGCAGTGTGTGAAAATAGTGCTTAGACAGCCATATCAGTAAATACACACACCTGCAAAATGAAATGTTTTGTTCCCACATACATTTCTGTGTGTATTTGAAAGTCTGGTTAAGTCCCTGTCTGCATGAGTTTAAATACGTGTGTATCTATATATATATATAAATATATCTCTCTCATAAATATATATATATATATATATAAAGTGTATATTGTACTATATGTATATTGTGTGTATGTGTATGTGTATGTGTATATATATATATATATATATATACAGTATATATATAAAAAATAAAAAATAATTTTTTTTTATATATATATATTATATATATATATATATATATATATGAAAAAAATGTTTTTTTTTTTGTTTGTTTTTTTTTTTGTTTGTTTTTTTTTTAATATTGCTGGAGTACACACAACATATTGATGGCAGTAAGTAGGCCTTTTATGAAACCTATTTAAATGGTGATAAACATGAGTGAATTAAGTAATAAACATTTGTTTGCACCCAATAATGTTAGAGGCTCACACTTAGTATAGTTGTCAAACATTAGGCCTGTATTATTAAAATAGTGTGTTTTCACAAGGAAGCATGAAGTGTATGTTTTTTGTAAATACATCTATACCAGTTTAGATAGTACTATATATACACACACACACACACAGACACACACACAGTGTGTGTCTGTGTGTGTGTGTGTGCATATATCAATACATACTACATATATATTAGTATCAATTCAGAGATGTTCTTGAAACAAGAACACATAAATGATTAAAGGACAACATTACAATGGCCACCAAAGGTAAGTAATATTTAACACAAAATCCTGCTGTACACGTACAAGAAAGATGTTTGCAGTTAAATAGGTGCTTTTATAATTGCATGAAAATAATATGCACATGCAATGATTACATCAATTAACACACCCAAATGCAATGTTTTGCTGCAAAGTCAATGGCAGCTTCTCTAAACTTAGCAACTGGCTCCTGGTGGACCATTACTGAACAGACGATTAAAACATAAATATTTATAACACTATTCATTAATTAGGAGTGTTAACATTTCCAAAACTTCACGTGTACAAAAACATACTTGAAAGTTTGGAAACAACACAGTCTTCAGCATACATACAATAGTAATTAGATAATCTGAAGTCAACAAAACAAGGCCAAAGACATATTTTCTGAATTATAACATTTATTTTTTTTGTTCCTTTTGCGAGCGAGTAACAGGCCTGCTTGTTGTCTCTTGAATTTTCCTTTTTCTTTTGCCACCAACTTTAGGCACAACAGAGCCACTTTGAGTGGCCTCTGGCACTTCACGGGCAGGGCTTGTGGCCAGTGACTCACCTACAGGGCTTTTGGGCAGTGACTGTTCACCTACGGGGCTTGTGGCCAGTGACTCACCTACAGGGCTTGTGGCCAGTGACTCACCTACAGGGCTTTTGGGCAGTGATTCACCTACAGGGCTTTTGGGCAGCGATTCACCTACAGGGCTTTTGGGCAGCGATTCACCTACAGGGCTTTTGGGCAGCGATTCACCTACAGGGCTTTTGGGCAGTGACTCACCTACAGGGCTTTTGGGTAGTGACTGTTCACGGACAGGGCTTGTGCCCACTGACACATGTGAGCAAGTTGGTAGACACTGCACAAGTGATGGTTGGTCTGTTTCATGTGTGTCTTGTTTTGTTTTTGTCGCCTCCTTTGTAGGTGTCTGCTGCTGAATTTGTACAGATGGCAGCGGTAGGATGTCATCAGGAACCTGCACAGCAATGTCTGCTACTTGACCGGTAACATTTGGGCCTGGTGAATGAATATCAGATGAATGTGGTGAAAACTGACCTGCATGAACAGATCCTGGCTGTGAGGTGTTGAATTGTGGTACATTAGTCATTCTCCAGTAATTAGCTTGTGTTTGCTGAACAACTAATGCTTCGAATGAGGTGTTGATTTTTTGCAACTGTTTAGGCACTTCAATGAAGACTCTGTGGAGATGTGCCAATTGTGAAACTGTTTCTTCCTGCAGTGCAATCATCCTTTCCAGCACTGTCATCAGGTCAGAATGGCGACGATTTTCTGCTTCCACAATTTTTCCCTCAGAAGCTACAATTGCATCATATGTGGTATTTGCTGGACGTTTTGGCGGTAAAACAGTTTCAATTGGAACCTCTTCATGGTCACTTGCTTGTATTTGTGTGTCTATGGCGGCGGCGGCATCATCATCATCATCATCATCATCATCATCATCATCATCAAAATCCTCTTCATCATGTTCTACAAATAAATGTACACATTATTAAATGGCATGTTAATCTCTGCTGTGTTACTATGTAATTGTACTGTGTCATAAGTAACAACTAACATGTTTCCATACGTTTTATAACCTCACATTAAAAACTACCTTGACTTAAGAATAATGTTTGGACTCAGTATGAAATATGAGTGAATGAAAACTTGCTGTAAACTCACAACTCCTACATGATAGTTAACATCACTAACACAATACAAGTTGGCTTACACTTCATTTTCACTGACACTAAGTAATCCTATTTAAAGAAGATGTGCAAAACAAATAATGAACATGACAACATAACATATAGAAGAGCACATATTATATGGCCACCAACTGATACACTCACCTTCTAGGTGTGTTGAGCTGGCTGACCCAGGTGAAGACACTTGTTCAGTCTCAGGTGACACATGTCCTTCAGGGGCAACTATATATAACAATAACATAAGTTTTACATTTACATGTGTAAATATTGAACAAACAGTTATTGTATGTTCTGTATTTATGAGTACCTAACAGCATCATTTCCTTTACCCAAAATGTGTGTGTGAAAGTGAACATAAATAGTTGTAATAACAATGTACATGCCTGTGTACTTAGAACTTTTGAGTTCCCTAACATAAAACATACTATGTTCCTGCAGTAATGCGTGAGGATAAATAGATTAAATTTGTACATAAAAATCATATGTTGTGTAGTGATATCAGTATCATAATGTACATAACTATCATGAGATGACCATTCACAATGGTTATCATGAAGGTGGTCATATTGCACAAAGTGTTGTTTTTGGTAGAGGATATGTGTGGTACATTAATATAAGATGTGGCACACATGAATGTGGCTGTGACTAAACAAGACAACACATGCAGTGTGTGATAATGTGTCGTTGATAGTAGTAGTTCAACTATAGATATGAGTGAACTAATGTGTGACGTACGGTTTGATAAGTAATGAGTTGTTGGGGCATTTAGTAGCTAAAGTGAAGCTTTCAAATGAGTGTGATTAACTTCAGTTGTGCTAGTCAGGTTGTAAGAACGGTATTCCCTTCCCCAAAAAGCCTAATCAGCCACACCTTTCAATTACTTGAAACAGGTGCAAATGGTGTGAACTAAGTTGACCCTAAAATGAGGCTGTAATTAGTGTGTGTGCTGAACCCCACCCCCTCTGTTGAAGTGTATGCTGTGATGAGATATTAATTGCAGCTGCTTTAACACAATGGTAGATGAGCTAAATAGTCGTGTGCAGTTTTTAAGTTATGAAAACAATGACATAAAATATGATACGTGTGCCTCATTATGCTGTCTGTATATGACTTAAAGCAAAAATGGACCTTTTCATAAACAACTATAGATGTGTTAGTGCAAGTGATGTTTGTAGGCCGTTGCATGCAATATATTTGATGCATGCTTAAAATAGGCAGTAATGTCATGTTTGTCGGAGTAAATTAAATAAAATACATAATAATATTCTACATATTTATGTTCTGTACCTGTAGCTAGTAATAATTTCTGATTAACATGTGTTACACATGTGTACTACCCTGTTGTTCCCCATCTTCGCCCACCATCAATTGCTTCCACTGCAGCAATGCATTTTGGGAATTCACATGTAAATGAGAACGCAATGGCATGTGCTATATTAGTTACTGCTTTTAGTAGGACTACAACATATATGTCTATTTTGAGATATATATATATACAGAATCAGACATATACATATATAGATGCAGGTATGCTTATATTGTGAAGACAGTATAAAAAGCAGTGTAACTATGCAAAATAACTGTAAGCAACGACACGCCTAGTACAGTAATATTTCTCACCTGGTGGAAATTGTGAGGGGTAAATTCCTATATCACGGTCACCAGGTAAGCCTTCCACGACGACGGGAAGTAATTTTGCCCGAAGCAGCTCCTCCAATGGACTTAATATGAGACGTTGTGGTGTGGGCCCACCTCCAGTGCCAGTAGCATGCACGCGTTGGTGTTGTATTTTCTTTTTCAATTTGGACCTAATATCATCAAATCTCGTGACAATTCCGCTTGTCCCTCACATGATTCCCACACGCATTGACACCAATGACTATTGTGTCCCACATTTCTTTTCTGCTTGCTGAACTTGTCCGCCCTTGAAAAACATATAAAATATATGAGGTAAATTAATAATAATATAAGCACCAGTTTCCTACACTGCTAGCTGTTCCAAGAGATAGCAAACATGCTGTTTTATGTGTAATATGTGAAGCACATGAGCATTCACTACTAAACCTATACATGTAAGCAAGGTTGCATTCATATTGTATGCAGTTATGGCAAATTGACCGCCTGTGTTTAGTTGTCCTTGTAAGGCATGATAAAAAGCTGTGTTTCCAGACTAATTAACATAGAAAGATATTGTGAACCCATATTTGCATATGAACAAAACTCAGATGACCTAGGATCACATGTATTTGAATAATAAATGTAAAGGTACACTTACCTAGTAAATGTCCATATATACTGTCATAGTGCTCCAGAATGCCAGTGACAAGAGCTGTATTTTCCTGGTCATTGAAGCGAGGATTACGTGGCTTCTCCACACGTTTCTTCCGAGCAGGTTTAGGGTCAGAGCTTGGCTGGTGCTGACTGGACTCTCCTTCTTCCAATGGAAGAGCCTCCAAAAGCTGCCCACCAGCAAGCACGCCACCACCATCCACCCCATCAGCAACTGCGCCACCAGCAGCACTCCCAGCACCAGCACTCCCACTCCTAGCACCAGCACTCCCACTCCTAGCACCAGCACTCCCACTCCTAGCACCAGCACTCCCACTCCTAGCAACAGCACTCACACTCCTAGCACCAGCACTCCCAGCACTCCCACTCCCAGCAACAGCACTCCCACTCCCAGCAACAGCACTCCCAGCAACAGCACTCCCACTCCCAGCAACAGCACTCGCAGCACCAGCACTCCCACTCCCTGCAACACCACTCTCACTCTCAGCAACATCACTCCCCTGAACAGTACGTTCACTCCGACGCGTACTCGCACGAGTAGCACTCCCACTCCCACCGGCATCACTCTTCCCACGCTTTGCGGGCATACTTCCAGCACTCACAAAAAACAGACAAGAAATGTACAGGCAATCACACGAAAAACTTCCACATATAAAACAAGACAAAGATGTAAACAAAACAACAAAGGACAAAGCTCACCCAATACACAACAAGTCTCTCAGTCAATATGCAAATCTTCAATCGTCCAGCTCTGTGCGTCTCTCTCTCTCTCTCACTCCCAACAACACAGAGAATGATTAGCAGTACACGTTGCCTTTAAATATGGCGCGCAATCAAAAACATGCTTGTTTCGCCTGATTCAGCAAGATTTGTGATTGGGCAACCTAACAGCACCGCGCCACGCACGCCGATACACCTGTGTGTGATCGGCTAATCATCGTGAGAGTGGGCGGATTTGTTTTCGGGTTGATTTTGAATGTATTCGGCACTTACTGCATACGGAGAGGAAAAATCGCCAATAACATGACTAATCGGTAAGATTGCCGATTTCACATAATCGACGCTTACTGCATGAGGCCCTATATCTCTCTCTCTCTCTCTATATATCTATCTCTCTCTATATCTATCTCTCTCTCTATGGGGCCTATGCAGAGAGCAGCGCTATTTCGAAATGCGCCATTTTTTGGAGAAAATCGCGCAGAAAGCAGCAGAAAATGGCGAGTTCCGAAAAACGCGCCAATTTTTCTTTTCTAGTTATAAAACTCGCCTCGCGGCTGGCGAGAACCTCAATCTCGCCAGTTTTAAAAATATCCGTATGCAGAGAGGCGCGAACGGCATCTAGCGGCTGTTCGCGCCAATAAAATGGCGCGATTGTCTCAGTTTTAACTCGCCAGAAAAAACTGCCGCTCGCGGCCATTGCAAAGGGGAAAAAAAAGCCGCGAATTTGTTTTAACACATTTCTGAAGCGCGCATCTCGCCAATTTAAACTCGCCACACGCATCCATGTTAAACATAGCAGAATTCGCACTTTTCTGCATATGGAGATTAAAACTCTCCAAAAAAGCTACTTTTTAATAAATTCGCCAATTTTAAAATTCGCTGCTCTCTGCATAGGCCCCTATATCTATCTCTCTATCTCTGTATATCTATCTCTCTTTCTCTCTATGGGGCCTATGCAGAGAGCAGCGAATTTGAAAAATGGCGAATTTATTAAAAAGTAGTTTTTTTGGAGAGTTTTATTCTCCATATGCAGAAAAGTGCGAATTCTGCTATGTTTAACATGGATGCGTGTGGCGAGTTTAAATTGGCGAGATGCGCGCTTCAGAAACGTGTAAAAACAAATTCGCGCCTTTTTTTTTCCCTTTGCAATGGCCGCGAGCGGCCGCTTCTTGCCAATTTTTTCTGGCGAGGCAAAAAGGAGACAATCGCGCCATTTTATTGGCGCGAACAGCCGCTAGATGCCGTTCGCGGCTCTCTGCATTAGGATATTTTTAAAACTGGCGAGATTGAGGTTCTCGCCAGCCGCGAGGCGAATTTTACAAATAGAAAAGAAAAATTGGCGCGTTTTTCGGAAATCTCCATTTTCTGCTGTTTTCTGCGCGATTTTCTCCAAAAAATGGCGAATTTCGAAATAGCGCTGCTCTCTGCATAGGCCCCTATATCTATCTCTCTTTCTCTCTATATCTATCTCTCTTTCTCTCTATATCTATCTCTCTCTCTCTCTCTCTCTATATCTATCTCTCTCTCTCTCTCTCTCTATATCTATCTCTCTCTCTCTCTCTCTCTATATCTATCTCTCTCTCTCTCTCTATATCTATCTCTCTCTCTCTCTCTATATCTATCTCTCTCTCTCTCTCTCTCTATATCTATCTCTCTCTCTCTCTCTCTCTCTCTCTCTCTCTCTCTCTCTCTCTCTATATATATATATATATATCTATCTCTCTCTCTCTATATCTATCTCTCTCTCTCTATATATATCTATCTCTCTCTCTCTATATCTATCTCTCTCTCTCTATATATCTGTCACGGTTGTGCTCGCCACAAACCTGGGTCGGACCGCGTGGCTGAGGTGGGGTTGTAAAAGCACCGACCTGAGACCGCGCAGGCGGATCCGGATTGCGCAGTTCGTAGTCGTATGTAGCAGGATCAGGACTGGAGACGGCAGCATCGTCGGTGGACACGCCAGGGTCAGGACTGGAGACATCAGGGTAAACGTTGTTCAAGCAGGAGTTCGGCAACAGGTAGTCAGTAGAGCCCCGCTTCAGCTTAGGAGCGCGGGAGTGGCTTCTGCGCGTGCGGCGACCATGGCCAATGGTACTGGTCTCAAGAGGTGGTAGACAGACCAGAGTAGCACACCGCCTAGCTGCACTGGTAAACCAGTGCTTCAGCGCAAGAGTCCTGAGCGGGCTGGGGAATCCTCCGTTTCAGCGCAGGAACCAGGACACGGCCTCTCTAGATTAGGGAAAGAGTAGGCACCAGGAACCAGGAAGCTGAAGATACACAGGGAAACCTCCGCTTCAGTGCAGGAAACAGGAACTGACCGCTGCATGAGACTAGCAGCCGGTCACAGGAACCAGGGGGCTGAAGCCAACAAGGAGAGTACTACGCTTCAGCTCAGGAACAGACCGCTGCGTGACACTAGCAGCCGGTCTCAGGAACCACGGCGACAGACAAGACAAGGCTTATGGCAGAACACAGACACATCCAGGAAGGACTATGCTCGGCAGGGGGCATTGTGGGAAGGCAATACTTAAAGGTCCGTGAACCAATGGCAGAAGGGGCGTGTGGCAGCCTTACTTTGGTGAGTGAATCCAGGCTGCAGCAAACATCAGGATAAGTGCTCCAGGACCGCACAGGTCTGCAAGGTAAAGCAAACAGTAAACCGAGGAGCGGATTCCTTACAGTACCCCCCCCTTCACGTGAGACCTCCGGGCGAACAAGACCACTCATAGAGTTGGGGGACCAGGAGTTGTTCCTGAACCGTCTAGGATTGGTGTTAGAGTCATAGTCCAGAGACTCGTGGTCACTCCTTTGTGTACCCCCACCCCCCGGAGGGAACTGCGGCCAGACAGGGCCATCCATGGGTCTCGGGGACATCGAGTTGTTCCTAAAGTTTTTTAGGCGGAAAGGGGATCCGTAAACGAGTAGTTCCTTGGTGAGTACTGTTCTAGGATATGAGAGTGGTGGTAGAGATAACATTGGTACATGGCTCGCCCCGCGAAATGGCTTGGGAATCCAAGGCTGTGAAGAACCAGAGGGTTCCGGAGCAGAAACGGCAGAAGAACACCCACTGGGAGCCCAGTCTTTAGTAATGGGACCAGAATTTAGGATAAGCGGCCTTGATAGTTGATCGAATATACCCGGCCGACCTTCGGGACAGACAAAGTCTTGGCTGACCTCTGCATGTAGGAATTTGAGAGGGACTTCTCCTCCAGAGGTCTCCCAGGTAGTGGTCAGCGAGGGTATAGGGTGGGTGGGAGCATTTCCCGGTATTGGTATGGAAGGTGACAAGGCAAGCAGTAAACCAGACATAGAGACCGAAATCTTGGGATACGTACAGAGTATTTCCAACTCAAAGGAAATAACAGGGGCAACAGAAGGTTCCGAGGGGGAAAACCATCGTTTCACAGAGGCAGAGAAGCACTCAGCAGTGGAGCTCCCAAACACTGGGGAACCCACAGTGGAAGATAGTATTGTCTGGGGAGTAGGAATAGGCTTTGGGGCTTTAATATCAGAAACTTGAGAACCAGGCAGAGCAAGGGTAGCGGAGGGAGGGGAGCTAACCTCAGAAGCTGAAGTCTGTACTTCAGTGACAGGGACCTGAGAGACTACAAAAACAGCACCGAGTAAAGGAATTGACTCCGGAGCTGGAGGCTCGGAATCCATAACAGAAACATCTCGCAAAGCAGGGGTACCGATCGGAGAACTAACGTCAGGAGCTGGTGCCTGTGAATCAGTGACTGGTAATAGGAGATAAATGATGGGAGTTAAAGAGACAATAAGCGGTAAGTTGGAACCGTGGAAACTCACAATAGCAGAAACCTTTGAAGTAAAAGGAGTCTTATCCAAAACTGCAAGGGCCCTAACAACAGGGGTGCTTGTCATGACAAAAACAGACTGCGTGTTTACTAGTGAAAAAATTCTGATAACAGGACTCCTAGCCAGTGGTGAGGGTGTCAGGGTTTGACTAGTGAGAAAATCAGGTATAGTGATAAGTGAGTTAGAATCAATCACTGAGGTTCTATGGTTGCTGGACATGTGTGAGAAAGTACCCTTTAAAACAGGAATTTTAATTTTTACCCCGAGTAACCCAACGGTTGCTGGAGCACGTTTAGCTGCAGTGCTGAGGGACTGAGGTTTAGCAAGGACAGTAAAACTAAATAGCTCAGATTTAAACACCAGGACTTGTAATATATGCAGGGTGGTCTCAGACTGTACTAAGGGGGTAACAACAGATATGCTGATCCCTGGAGGGTTTGCATGGGCAGAGAAATCAGGGGAACTAACAGCAAGGACGACCTCTATAGAAAGAGATTCTGAATCTGAAGGGAGGTTTTTACTTCTCCGAGTATCAGGGCCGGCAAGGCAAATTTCAGAGAGAGGGGAAACTGTGTGCAGGCTTCTAGCTAGCACATATGAAAAAGCGTCACTTTTGAGTGAAAACAGTGTGTCAGCAAACCTTCCTGGGAACACAACATGAACCCCAGGAGGGGCATACTGACCACTGTACGGTTTTAACCCAAAGCTTTGAGAAGGGGAAAACACAGACAGTACACGGGGGGTAATCATAACTGTACTGGTCTCTGAAGTGGGTATTTGGTAAGGAGTGTCTGGGAAACCAGAAATGACTGCAGATTCCACGATGTGGGGACTATGTGCTGAAGCAGGGATCATCGCTCTCTGGGTGATAGACTGGTTCAGCGAAGTACCCGGGAATGGGAACTCTGCGACCAAGCTTAGGGAAAAACTTGGTAACTGAATACATTTAACTGGAATCAGAACTTTAGCCGAAGTTTCAGGGGGCACAGCAGCTGAGACTTGAGCTGAAGCAGGGGATTTATAGCAAAAACTAACTAAGGAGTCAGCAACCTTGGGGAAGTCATTTAATGCAACCTCTGCTGTAGGACTTGGGGACACATTATCTGAGGCCAGAACGAAGGCATTAGCTTGGAGGCAGCAAGAATTTACAGGAGTTAAAGCAGATAATACCTGAGAGTAGAACATAGAGAGTTTTTCCTCTGTAATAGGTGAGACAAGGGATTCTTCCTCTGGAGCTAGGGACGTGACCATGGCTGGCGGAGAACAGGGGGTTACCAAAGGGGACTCAGAGAGCTGCCCCACAGGGGTTAATACAGGAATGACCCTGGGAACAGAACTTAGAAATTCAAACTGAGAACGTGGAGGTAGGAGGGATTCGTTCTCTGACAGGGAAGGCATACAGAACTGCCTAGCAGGGGTTAAAGCAGGAAAAACTTCAAGGGCTGAAAAGGGAGATTCAGAGTTAGGAATAGAGGGACAAAGGGACTTGTTCTCGGATACTAGAGCCTTAGTGTTGGCTAGAGAAATATACGTATATTCCAGGGGAACATCACAGGACTGATCAGCAGAGGTTAACGTACACGTATCATTGGTGTCAGAGTACCCGGGTGTACAATCAGGGCTAGGGACCGTGGCAGCTTCTACGTTAGGGGGCAGTGATAGTGGGTCAGTTTGGTCATTTCCTGGAGAGGGAGATACGTCCCCAGGTTTAGCGACAGGACTGGCAGCACAGGTGGACTGCCAAGCGGCAGCGTAGCTGGCGAGGGTCCTGTTCCTTTAAGCAAATGTCCAAAGTCTGGGAAAGTACACGGAGTGTGTCTTGAGCATGAACCAACATGAAGAGAGGGTCCTGTTGTACTACGGGAATGTCCAATGATAAGGCCAAAGTAAAGAGTATATCTTGGGCGTTGGCAAGTTTGATAGGATGCACATTATCCCAGGTTAAAGGGGAACCAGGGGAGCAAACACAAGCGGCCAGAGACTGTTTTAAGTCCTTGAGACAGTAAGCCTTATTAATGAGATCGTTACGGCATTGTTTTTGCAACAGGGTTAAACCTTCATACCTAATCTGTTCGTCAATCAGGGGTAGTATTTCGCACAGATACTGGTTTTCAAACTGGGACTGGTCTACAGGCCGGGACAGGATTTCAGACAGAAACTTACCAACCCTCACCACAGGGCGGTCCGAGTTTGTGGGGCCGAGCATACTGTCACGGTTGTGCTCGCCACAAACCTGGGTCGGACCGCGTGGCTGAGGTGGGGTTGTAAAAGCACCGACCTGAGACCGCGCAGGCGGATCCGGATTGCGCAGTTCGTAGTCGTATGTAGCAGGATCAGGACTGGAGACGGCAGCATCGTCGGTGGACACGCCAGGGTCAGGACTGGAGACATCAGGGTAAACGTTGTTCAAGCAGGACTTCGGCAACAGGTAGTCAGTAGAGCCCCGCTTCAGCTTAAGAGCGCGGGAGTGGCTTCTGCGCGTGCGGCGACCATGGCCCATGGTACTGGTCTCAGGAGGTGGTAGACAGACCAGAGTAGCACACCGCCTAGCTGCACTGGTAAACCAGTGCTTCAGCGCAAGAGTCCTGAGCGGGCTGGGGAATCCTCCTTTTCAGCGCAGGAACCAGGACACGGCTCTCTAGATTAGGGAAAGAGTAGGCACCAGGAACCAGGAAGCTGAAGATACACAGGGAAACCTCCGCTTCAGTGCAGGAAACAGGAACAGACCGCTGCGTGAATATAGCAGCCGGTCACAGGAAACAAGGAGCTGAAGTAACAAGGAGAGTACTCAGCTTCAGTACAGGAAACAGGAACTGACCGCTGCATGAGACTAGCAGCCGGTCACAGGAACCAGGGGGCTGAAGCCAACAAGGAGAGTACTACGCTTCAGCTCAGGAACAGACCGCTGCGTGACACTAGCAGCCGGTCTCAGGAACCACGGCGACAGACAAGACAAGGCTTATGGCAGAACACAGACATCCAGGAAGGACTATGCTCGGCAGGGGGCATTGTGGGAAGGCAATACTTAAAGGTCCGTGAACCAATGGCAGAAGGGGCGTGTGGCAGCCTTACTTTGGTGAGTGAATCCAGGCTGCAGCAAACATCAGGATAAGTGCTCCAGGACCGCACAGGTCTGCAAGGTAAAGCAAACAGTAAACCGAGGAGCGGATTCCTTACAATATCTATCTCTCTCTCTATATATCTATCTCTCTCTCTCTCTATATCAAATCAAATCAAATCAGCTTTATTGGCATGACGAAAGAACATTTCAGTATTGCCAAAGCGTGAATAATAGGGGGTGGGGGACAATAATTACACGAATACTAGGGATAGGGTATAATGATTGCAGGGTATATGGGTAACAGTTTCACACAGGGGTGTGGGGGTTAATGTACGTCTCTCAGCTTGTGGCAGGTGCTAATATAGTGTGCAGCTAGTTCTGCTGTGGTTTCATCTTCTCCCAGGAGGATCGCTATTTTTTGGTTCTCTTCTGTATTATTAAAGTTCTGGATAACAGCAGTGAGTTTCTCTAGGTGGGCACTCCTCACTTCAGAGTATTGTGTGCAACGCAACAGGAAGTGAGTTTCATCTTCTACCTCACCTAGCTCACATCTTTGGCACAGTCTCATCTCCCGGGGCTTCCAGTTCTGTCTGTGCCTGCCTGTTTCTATTTCTAGGCTGTGGGCACTTATTCTGTACTGGCTCAGGGTCTGTCTCTGTTTTGGGTCTTTTACCTTCAGTAGGTAGGGTGCCAGAGTGTATTCTCTCTGTAGGCTGTGGTAGGTCTCCAGCTTCTTTGAGCGTTGGATATCATTTTCCCATCTTGTCACATACTGCTTCTTCATTTCGTTGGCGATTCAGTTGATTTCTTTTTTCGGCAGGTTGTTAATCTGTGTGGGGTTTTGTCCTTGGAGTGAGAGGACAAGTTGTTTGATGGCAAGTTGTTAGTGAGGAGGTCCTGACTTTGCATTGCTCTGTAGCAGTAAGACTGTGGATGGCTGGTGTTTAGGTGAGCTCAGAATGTCAGTGCTCTCTTCTGTACCGTGAGCAGTAGAGGAAAGCGGCCCAGCTCAGCCCAGCATGCATTGTTTGATGGAGTCCTGTGTACTTGGAGAAGGTATTTGCAGAATTCCAGATGCAGTATTTCTGTTGGGCTGGTATCCCATTTTGTGGAGTCTGGGTATGTTACAGGGCCCCACACCTCGCTGCCGTACAGAAGGATGGGTGTGATGATGCTGTTGAATATTTTCTCCCAGATTCTTATTTGTGGTTTGAGGTGGTACATTTGTTTCCTTATTGCATAAATGCTCTGCTGGCCTTCTCCTTCAGTGTATTTATGGCCAGGTTGAATTTCCCCGATGAGCTGATTGTCAGACCAAGGTATGTGTAGCTCGTTGTCTGTTCCAGTGCATTGTCGTCCAGTGTGAATTGAGATATGGTTGGATGTTTTTTTGATTTTTTTTGGAATACCATTATTCTGTTTTTTTCTAGGTTCACAGAGTGCCCAGGTCTGGCTGAATTTTTCTAGTATTGCCAGTTTCTGTTGGAGGCCTTGTTCTGTTGGAGACAGCAGGAGCAGGTCGTCTGCGTATAGTAGAGACTTAATCTCAGTTCCAGCCAAGATGAGCCCAGGTGCTGAGGAGGATTCAGGCTGCAGCCCTGTCTAACTCCACGGCCTTGATGGAAGAAATCTGTCCTTTTGTTATTTACTTTCACGCAGCATTTGTTTTCAGAGTACATACTTTTGATCGTGTCGTATGTTCTACCCCCTATTCCGCTCTCTAGTATTTTTTTTATATAAATCTTGGTTGATTCATATACATTAAGTACTTTAATGCATTGGCACGAACATACTCTTTGAATCAATTAAGTCAGTGTAGGTACGAATTTATATTTCTGGTCCGGTCTGTCCGTGATAGACATATAATTATTTCTACAGCTATATACCACACTGAGGCATTAGCTAAACATCCATTCTGCTTTTGCCAGGTAACTACTATTCCCTAGATTCACATGTCAACCAGCCTTGGTTTAAGGACTGGGAGTTAGCTGTTTAATTTGTTTTTTAAGAGTTTTGTGTTCACTGTTACTCATTAGTATTCATTAAAGGTTTAGTTATTTTAAATACATTTTTTCACTTCATGAGTGCTTGTTTGAAAGGGGTTCTTTTGCTTGCTCTTGCAAGTACTTTGTGCTCTTCAGTTCCGTTAACCCCTGGCACCATTTTCAGGACAGTAGCAAGAGCTTATTCCCCCACTCCCCCACCCACCCTTTGTAATTCTCTTAATAAAGAGCAGGGTTTGATTGTGGTCTGATAGGGGTGATGCTGGTGTAACTATGAAAGCACTGATGGCTTGTGGGTCTATGTCGGTTATTGCGTAGTCCACTACGCTGCTGCCCAGCACAGAGCTATATGTGTATCTACCCAAAGAGTCTCCTCTTGTCCGTCTATTGATAATGTACAGTCCCAGACCGCGACACAGGTTTAGGAGCTCTTTACCATTTTTCGTTTGTTGCACTGTCGTAGCTGGTTCTTTGACGTGTCACAGAGCTATGACATGTGTCATTTCCAAAGATGTAGTTATTTCCATCTGAAGATATGTAATCCTGTTCTCTGCCTGTTCTGGCGTTCAGGTCTCCACATATCAGCACTTTACCCAGGGTCTGAAAGTGGATTGCCTCTGTCTGCAGGGTCTCGAAGATGTCTGGATTGTAGTATGGGGAGTCGGAGGGGGGGATGTATGCTGCACATAGGTATGTGTCATGTAAATAGGTGAACATGGAGCCTTTTATTTGTAGCCATAAGTGGGTATCTCCTCTCTTCATTGGGTTTATTTGGCTGTTAAGCTCCTCTTTGTACCATATTATAATTCCTCCTGAATGACGGCCTCGTTTTACACCTTTGTGTTTTTGGGCTGGGACTAGGAGCTGCCTATAACCCATAGGTATGGTAGACATCTCCTCCGATTGGATCCATGTTTCGTGGAGAATAAAAATGTCTATGCTCGTCAACTTGTTTATGAAGTCTGGATCTTGTGGGTTAGAACCAAATGCTGACGCATTCAGGCCCTGAATGTTCCAGCTGCTAATTTTAAAAGATCCCATCTTGGATTTTGTATAGGTTATATATCTTGTGTTATGCCTTCCAGTGAGCTAATTTGCAAGTTTTTTTTTTTTTTTTACACTAGTCTTTGTTGATACAATAAATGTAGGTACGTTCATTCTTCTCATTTCTGTACTTCTCTTTCTCTGCATGTAGTTGTGTATGCTTGTTTGTGGTAGTGATTTTGGTAGGATTATGCATTTTTACATCAGTCTGGTGCAGATGGTAGTGAGCAGTTCCCGGATTTCCTTTAGTTCGTTGCTAGCC
This sequence comes from Ascaphus truei, assembly GCF_040206685.1. Classification (NCBI taxonomy): domain Eukaryota; kingdom Metazoa; phylum Chordata; class Amphibia; order Anura; family Ascaphidae; genus Ascaphus; species Ascaphus truei. The sequence continues at coordinate 10,194,351 of NC_134484.1, read as the reverse complement.
ATTAGTCTGGTTCTGGAGGTTGTTGTTGTGATGCTTTTCTGTGATGCTGTGTGGTTGTCCCAATGCTGCTGTCTATGTGGGTATCCCTGTGTCTTGTGAGATCTGTGTAGTCTAGGTCCCTGATGCAGTGTCCTGTCCTGCAGTGGGTATTTGGCTGTTCTCTCCAAGGTGACATCTTTCAGGGTCTTTGCAAAGTAGCGCATCCCTTGCTGGTTGAGGTGCACGTGGTCATACAGGTGTTGTGGTATGATGGAGTCATGTTTAGCCAGGTGTACATGGGGGAGAGATGTGCATGTGTATATGTATGTATGTATGTATGTATGTATGTATGTATGTATGTATGTATATCTCTCTCTCTCTCTCTCTCTCTCTCTCTCTCTCCTACGCACGCACACACGCTCAGAGGCAGGAATGCTCTGCAGCGCCACCTGCTGCCCAGCAGCCAGACAGCCCGCTCTACTCCTCCCTCCAGCCATGTGACCAGCTCTGTAGCGCCGGCTGCTGCCCAGCAGCTAGCTCTCCTCCGTCCTGCATGTGACCGGCTCTGCAGGGCCACCTGCTGCCCAGCAGCCAGATAGCCCACTCTCCTCCTCCCACCGTGCTTGGCCGCTGACTGTTCCCTCAGCCTTCCCCCGCGCGCACCTACAGCCTTCCACAAGCGACAGCAATAAGGTAGCTGCCGTCGGCTCCCCCCCCTCCCCCCAGCTTACCTTGCCCCTCACCCTCCGCATCACCTCCCGCCACGCGCAGCGGGACATGCCAGCGGGAGGGGGAGAGCAGAGCAGTGGCAGCTGCGCAGGGAGATGCCCTTCCTTCGGTCACTTTGCCCACGGCGCTCCCTTGATTGCCCAGGCGGGAGATGGGCGCGGGAGCAGCCTGTTCGGAACCGGCGGCCGTTCCAGTCTCCCTCACCCTTTGTCCTGTGCACTGTGTGTGACACTGTGACTACATACACTTTTATAAGTATATATACAAACACATATACGTGCACCTGTGTTATGTGCTAATGTCTCCACCCCCCATGACACTGTGCCCCCTGACACTGTGCCCCCTGACACCGTGCCTCCCTCTCACCTCCCTGTCCTGGCTCCTCTGTCACTAACCTTCTTTCACCTCAGCCTTTAATATTTGCCGCGCTTGGCGGCAGCCAATCACCCGCGCAGCGCGGGATTCCTGCTCCAATAGAAAGGGGTCAGATGCCTTTCCGTGAACAAATGGGGGGAAAGGCGGGAACCCAGGATGTGACTGGGGAGCAGCGGGGCTCTGAGGGCAGGAGGAGCGCCCCCCCCCACACATGAAGTGACGTCAATTTGCTTCTGACCCCGCCCCCTCTCATGTGCCGGCCCTGATCCCGCCCCTCCTCTCTGTCCCACTGAGATCTGCAGAGAGGTGCAGGGATCCCCCACTGCACCCCCCCCCCCCCCCCCACTGTGCAGGGAGAGAGGAGTGATCTCCCACTGCACCCCCCCCCCCCCACTGTGCAGGAGAGAGGAGGGTTCTCCCACTGCACCCCTCCCCCCACTGTGCAGGGAGAGAGGAGTGATCTCCCACTGCACCTCCCCCCACTGTGCAGGGAGAGAGGAGGGATCCCCACTGCCCCCACTAAGCAGGGAGAGAGGTGATCTCCCACTGCACCCTCCCCCCCCACTGTGCAGGGAGAGAGGAGGGATCCCCCACTGCACCACTCCCCCCCCCATTGTCCACGCCCCCGCTCCCCCCCACTGCAGGAGAGAGGAGGACGTGGGGTAGCCATTTTTATATTGCACCTGGTAAAAATCGATCGCTTAGAGGCACGGCTTCCCGGCCTTTTTTACATTAGGTACTCCTGCTAGTAGAAAATATTTGATGGGCGTTCCCCTAATTAAACTTATTACCTATTCACCAGAATATTGCCAACACAACGGTCTTGTGTCCTGAGCTAGCAGGAGAAACACAGACTAATAAGACCCCAAATGGCACCTCAGCGTGTGCAGACAGCATGGGGGGTACAGCTGTAACTGTCAATTACCACTGGCAGCTTCCAAAGTCACGCCCCACAATGCCTTACCGCGATGGGCGAGCAAACAACATTCAGGGCTGGACCGAGATATTATTGCGCCTCGAGTAGGCTAAAAACTTGGCGCCCGTCCTCTAGCAGTGTCAAATGATGCAATGATGTCACATAGCAATCTGTCGCCATGAAAATGCAATGCCGCATGACATCCTGTTGTCTTGGAAACGTGTCACAACGTGACGTCAGGATGCTGAAAGGAGGCCGGGATGGCAAAAAAAAAAAAAAAGTGTAAGTGCAACATTGTAAAACCGCCACCAGCGCGCCACTGCTCGACTGCGCCACGGTGGCTCCAACTCCATCTTTAAATGTCTGAATCCTGCGGGCACTCGTCAATGTTAAGAGACATTTAAAAAAAAAAAAAAAGATGACACAACGGCCGCAGTGGACATTCACGAGGGCGCTCAACCACAAAAACATTGACGGAGCGGCGGCGTGGAACAGGTCCTGCGCGCCCTGTCCCTCATTGGTTGAGCAGCAATGTCCGGCTCGGATCTCCATAGTTATGAGACCGGCATGGTTCCGGGGGTCGGGGCCTGGGGGGTGGGAGGAGAGAGGTGGCGGGACCCACTATATCATGGCGGAAGACTCCGAACAGTTAGTACTGCTCCCTCGAAGCCCGCGGAGGCCCCCCCCCCATGAGAACGGTCCCAGTTGTCATTACTGAGTGACAAAGGGAAAAAAAGGGCACAGCTCCAGCCGCCGAGAGAGCACCACTTCCCCCCCCCCCCCCTCCCTCCCTCCCGTGGCCGGACCATTCCCTCCCCCGGCAGGTACGCGCACTCAAAGAGGCAAACAGAAATGCACGTCCCCCCCAGGGTTGAGCTGACTCACCAGAGTAAGGCCTGATTCTGGCCTCTATAATACTCGGACAAGGGACACATTAGCCAACAGGCCAAGAGGGCCTAACAAAGTTAAAACGTCACACAATGTATAACCCTGTCAACAAGCAAACATATACTTGCCGGGTAACCCATGTCTATCTAGAAAGAAATGCACAGAACTCATCCCACCCATCCCCCTCTCCCCCCCCCCCCTCCACCCCCCTCCACTCCCCTCCACTCCCCCACCTTCACTCCCCCCTCCCCACCCCCCCCTCTACCCTCCCTCTCCTCCCCCCCCAACCCCCCCCCTCTCTCCTCCCCTCCAGCCCGCCCCCCACCCCCTCCCAGGGTGCTCAAGACAAACTGTGTATTTCTGAGTCGTCAGAAATAATCTTAGCCTGAATTGAATGTCAGTTGTGATAGTATATCCTCGGGCGGGGATATACATAATACTTGCAAAGCAGGCCTCTT
>NC_134484.1:10180471-10190806 GCF_040206685.1 Ascaphus truei | reverse complement strand
TACCCCCCCCTCCACCCCTCCCCCCCCCCCCACCCCCCCCACCCTTTCCCCCTATTCCCCCCCCCCTCTCTTCTCCCCCCCCAGCCTACCCCCCCCTCCCCCCAAGATTGCTCAAGTCAAACTGTGTACTCCTGAGGCGTTTGAAATATTCCCGGCCTGAAGTGAATGTCAACTGTGACAATATACTCTCAGGCGTGGATATCTACTATATATTTCTCAAACAGTCATATGTTTCTATGTCTGTATGTGTCTCCCTGTGTCCCTCCCTGTGTCCCTAGCGGCAATCCCATTGGACCTTGGCCAGGCCAATGAGATTGCTCCGTTGGCCCACCCGCCCCGCCCCTGCACACCTCTCATTGGCCTGAGGCGGAGTGACAGGCCAAAGGAGAGACACACACACACACTCACACACACACAGTCACTCACTCTCCTCGGATCTGCGCCAGTCCCACTCCACCACCTCTCACTCCAGTCCGCGTGTGTGTGTGTGTGCCCCCCTCACCGCAAACCCCCCCCGCCCCCCCTCACCGCAAACTCCCCGCCCCCCCCCCTCACCGCAAACCCCCCACCCCCCCGCACCGCAAACCCCCCGCCCCCCCCCTCACCGCAAACCCCCGCCCCCCTTAACCGCAAACCCCCCACACCGCAAACTCCCCCGCCCCCCGCAAACCCCCCGCCCCCCCCCTCACCGCAACCCCCCCCCCCCTCACCGACAAACCCCTGCCCCCCCTCACTGCAAACCCCCCCCGCCCCCCCCCTTACCGCAAACCTCAGCCTCCCCGGCGCCAAGCCTCCTAGACCTCACCTCTCACACGCCGCCAGCAAAACTCCCCGCCGCCCTGGCCCACTCAGCTCATCTCATCGCGGCCCCCGTCTTACCACCGGGAGCACCAGTTAACTCCCCCCGCGGCCGAGCCGGGAGTGCAAGGAGGTAACCTCCCCCCCCCCCCCCACCAAACACAACCCCCACCCGCGGCCGAGCCGGGAGCACCGGGGGCGGAATGAGGTAACCTCCCCCCTCACACCCCACCGCGAGCCGAGCCGGGAGCACCGGGGGCGCAGGAGGTAACCTCCCCCCCCCCACCACACACAACCCCCCGCCCCCCCTGCGGCCGGGAGCACCGGGTGGCGCAAGGAGGTTACCCCCCCCCCTCCACACACAACCCCCCCCCCTCCACACATCCTCCCCCACACACACACACACACACAACCCCCCCCACACACACAACCCCCCCCCCCCCACACACACAACCCCCCCCCCACACACAACCCCCCCCCCACACACACACAACCCCCCCCTCCACACACACACACCCCCCCCCTCCCACACACACACAACCCCCCCCCCCCGCGGCCGGGAGCACTGGCTGGTGCAGGAGGTACACACACACAGTGACACACACAGTGACACACTGACTGACACACAGTCACACACTGACTGACACACACTGACTGACACACAGTCCACACACTGACTGACACACACTGACTGACACACAGTCACACAGTCACACACTGACTGACACACAGTCACACACTGACTGACACACAGTCACACACTGACTGACACACACTGACTGACACACAGTCACACAGTCACACACTGACTGACACACAGTCACACACAGACACTCACCCACTCACCGCCGCACGCAAACACTGACTGACGCACACTGACTGAGGCACACACACACACTGACTGCCTGACACACACTGAATGGCGCCCGCGCACACACACTGACTGAAGCGCGTACACACACCCTGACTAATGCACACACTGACTGACGCACACACACACACACACACACACACACAGACTGCCTGCCACGCGCACGCACACACCCCATGACTGACGCACGCACACACCCCATGACTGACGCACGCACACACCCCATGACTGACGCACGCACACAACCCTGACTGACGCACGCACACACACACCCTGGACTGACGCACGCACACACACACCCTGATTGACGCACGCACACACCCTGACTGACGCACGCACACACACACCCTGACTGACGCACGCACACACACACCCTGACTGACGCACGCACACACACACCCTGACTGACGCACGCACACACACACCCTGACTGACGCACGCACACACACACCCTGACTGACGCACACACACACACCCTGACTGACGCACGCACACACACACCCTGACTGACGCACGCACACACACACCCTGACTGACGCACGCACACACACACCCTGACTGACGCACGCACACACACCCTGACTGACGCACGCACACACACCCTGACTGACGCACGCACACACACACCCTGACTGACGCACGCACGCACACACCCTGACTGACGCACGCACGCACACACACCCTGACTGACGCACGCACACACACCCTGACTGACGCACGCACACACCCTGATTGACGCATGCACACACACACCCTGACTGACGCACGCACACACACACACCCTGACTGACGCACGCACACACACACACACACACACACCCTGACTGACGCACGCACACACACACCCTGACTGACGCACGCACACACACACCCTGACTGACGCACGCACACACACACCCTGACTGACGCACGCACACACACCCTGACTGACGCACGCACACACACCCTGACTGACGCACGCACACACACACCCTGACTGACGCACGCACACACACACCCTGACTGACGCACGCACACACACACCCTGACTGACGCACGCACACACACACCCTGACTGACGCACGCACACGCACACTGACGCACGCGCACACACACTGACTGGCGCACGCGCACACACTGACTGGCGCACACACACTGACACACACACTGACACACACTGACTGAGGCACACACGCACGCACACAACCGACTGTGTGTGTGTGTGTGTGTGCGTCACTCAGTGTGTGTGTGTTTGTGTTTCTGCGTCAGACTCACTGACGCGCACACACACACACACACACACACACTGACTGACTGACTGACGCACACACAATGACTGACGCACACACTGCATGAAGCTGTAAAGGGGGACAAACAGAGCTGTAAAGGAGGGAGGGGGGGGACTGGATTGATGTGAATGGGGGACAAACAGAGAGAGGGGGGAGGAGAGAGGAGACAGAGAGGAGGGGCGGGAACATTACATCCCGGGCAACGCCGGGTCTCTCAGCTAGTATACAATATTTGCCAAGCATGTCTGCTTGATACAGACCATGCGAAGGCATATGTCCCTGAAGATTAACTATGTAAATGTACCATTTCATGTAAATATCAGCACTGTTTAATGAAAATGTCCTTCCCAAATGTAAAAAGCAGAGCAACGCGTTCCCCTTTCCCCTCCCTCCCCCCCCTCCCCCCACCTCCCCTTCCTCCTCTCCCCCCCCACCCCCCCCTCTTTCCCCCCCCCCCCACCCACCCCCCTCCCCCACCCACCCCTCCTTCCCCCACTCCTTTACCCCCACCTCCCCCTTTTTCCCCCCCACCTCCCCCCTCTTCCCCCCAACCCTCTTCCCCCCCCAACCCCCTCCCCCCCCCTTCCCACCCCCTACCCCCCCTCTCCCCACCCCCCTACCCCCCCTCTCCCCACCCCCTCTATCCTCCCCATAGCCTCCCCCCAATTAATCCCCTTTCCCTCCCCCACACGCTCTCCAGTTAAAAAATCTCCGGTTCAGCACCATCAATATATGGCTGCCCTCAATGACCCTGCCCTACCAAGTGCAAACAGGATAGGGTATCATGTATATAGTTAGCTGAGTCTGCACCCCTCGGCTTGTTCGCTCCCCAGTTAAGGGGTTAACGGAATTCTCCAAACGGGCCTTAAGCCCAAATGCGGTCAATAATACCGGTAGCAAATACAGAGGACCCCTCGCGGACCTCTTTTCACTCTATTTCTTCCTGGCGACCCTGTCCCGTCAGGCCTTTTGTCCCTCCCCCTTCCCCCCTCCAGTGCCTATCCTGCTGTGTCCAAGCCCCCCCCCACACCCGAGGCCCACTGAAGTATCCCCCCCATTTATAGACAGGTCCAGGCGACCTAGTGTGTCGCTCCTCTCTCTCCCTCCTTTGAGGCCTACTGAAGCACCTCGCTCACGCTACCCTGGCTAGGCGAATTAAGACCCAAGACAAAACTCTTGACATGGGAATTCCAAGAGTTTCGGAGCCTAAAGCCCCGAAAGAAAACAAACAAAAATAATGTCCTCCATTAAACTGATATCAATCAATGCCAAAGGCCTCAACTCCCCGAAGAAAAGGAAGCTAGTCCTAAGGGATTTGAAAAACTCCAAAGGGGATATAATTCTGATTCAGGAGACCCACTTTAACTCCCCGACCCCCCCCCCCCAACACATCAAAAACGTATTCCCCCAGGCATATTTTGCCTCGTCCCCAAGTAAAAAACGAGGAGTAGCTATTCTTATTAGAGCAGGGACCCCCTTTGCGCTCTCCAAGACTCAATCAGACCCAGACGGCCGATTTCTAATAGTCCAAGGGACATTAGCAGGCACACCAATCACATTGGTCAATATCTATGCCCCTAATGAAAATCAAATTCCCTTCCTCAGAAAACTTCTTGAGTCACTGGAACAACAATCTCTCGGATCTTTGATCATAGGCGGAGACTTTAACATGGTGGCCTCCCATAATCAAGACAAGTCAAACCCTACTACCATCACCACACCACCCCCCCATGCCACATATATTTTACAGGTCCCAAAAAAAAGCCAAGAAATTTAGGGACATTATGGAGGAATTCGCTTTAGTGGATATCTGGAGGGCCCAGCACCAGAGTCAAAGGGACTATACCTTTTTCTCCTCCCCTCATCAGTCTTACTCGAGGGATCGATTATTTTCTAGGTACAAAAAATGTTTTCCAGGCCTCTGCCCAATCAAGTATAGGCTCAATCACCTGGTCTGACCACGCACCCATAGATCTCACCTTATCCCTACCCTTTGTTAAAAATACGCAATACAAATGGAAGATAAATGACTCCATGCTAAACTACCCAGACACGGAGACAACTATCCGACAGAAAATCTCACTATACTTCCAGCAGAATACGGGGACTGTCTCCACCCCAGCCATGCTCTGGGAGGCCCATAAAGCTACAATTAGAGGAGATCTAATTTCCTTAGCCTCATATAAAAATAAAATAAAAAACAAACTCCAAAAAGAACTAACAGATAAAATTGCTCACCTTGAACAACAACACAAAGCCACAATGTCAAAAAAAATATTTAAACAACTAAACCTAGCTAGGTCAGCCCTCAAACAGTCCCAGTTGGAGGATGTTGAAAAGGCACTCAGGTGGACTAAACAAAAATATTTTGACCAGGGCAACAAGGCAGATAGACTACTGGCCACCAAACTTAGGGGCACCAAAGTTAAGTCCCAGATAACCCGTATCAAGATCAAAAAGGGACAGGTTACGTACGTCGAAAAAAGAGATAGCGCCGGTATTTGCGGATTTCTACTCTGATCTATATAACCTGCATCCCCCGGGGCAAGACCAGGTCAGTCTTGACACAATCACCCAATATCTGGAGAAATGTTCCCTACCAACATTGTCCAATGAGGAAATAAAGACACTCAATAAAAAGATAACACAGGAGGAATTAAAACAAGCCATAAGCTCCTTGAAACTATCCAAAGCCCCGGGCCCGGATGGCTTTTCGAACTCCTATTACAAAGTGTTCAGGTCCATCCTCTCACCTCACCTACTCAAAATGTTTAATTCCTTTCTCCAGGGTGAACCAATCCCCGCAACAATAACAGCCGCTTAACCTAGCCATAATTCACAAGGAGGGTAGGGACCCGCTCCTTTGCGGGAATTATAGGCCCATCTCCCTACTAAATACAGACCTCAAGATCTACAGCAAGATTCTAGCAAACAGGTTAAACCCAATTCTCCCTAGACTTATACATGTTGATCAAGTAGGTTTTGTGTCGGGAAGACAGGCCTCCGGACAATACCCGCAAAATTGTGGATATAATTGACCACGTGCATCTCACAGGTTCCAAAGCAATGATTCTGAGCCTGGATGCCGAAAAGGCATTCGACAGAATCAAGTGGTCCTTTCTAGACCAAACTATGCAGAGGTTCGGTTTCTGTGGACCCTACCTAGAGGGAGTGAGAGCCCTCTACCAAAATCCCACGGCTCACGTAAAACTTCCAGGGGGCCTCACAGACCCAATACAAATCAGGAATGGGACTAGACAAGGCTGTCCACTATCACCTCTCTTATTCGCCCTAACCATTGAGCCCCTCGCAGCCACAATTAGAGATGAAAATAGTATAAAAGGAATCCAAATAGCAGATAGGGAGCATAAAATCTCCCTGTTTGCGGATGACGTGATTTTGACACTTGTGGACCCCCATGTCTCCCTTCCTAACCTCCAAAGAGCCCTAACACAATTCGGAGCAGTCTCTGACTACAAAGTAAACATGGACAAGTCAGAGGCCCTAAATTTGTCCCTCTCTGAGCAAACATGGAAACTAATTCAAGCCAACTACAAGTATAAATGGAGTAATACCTGTATAAAATATCTGGGAGTTAAAATATCCAACTCCTATAATACACTTTATCAATATAACTACCCCCCCCTATTCGATCAAATCAAAAAAGATCTAGAAGCATGGAAAAAGTATCAGATATCGTGGTTTGGGAGGATAGTCTCACTAAAAATGAATATCCTTCCAAGACTACTCTATTACTTTCAAACACTCCCAATCCCTATCCCACAAGCAGTGTTAAAAAACGTCCAATCCCAATTTTCCCAATTTATCTGGAACGACAAAAAACCTAGAACCCCCAGAACAGTGATGCTCTCGTCAAAAGAGAGAGGAGGTCTGGGTGTCCCTGATATAGTTAAATATTACCAAGCAACACAAATGAAGCAGGCTGTAGTTTGGAATTGCGACCCGGCCTTGGCTTCTTGGCTTGAAATAGAGACCCACTATGCGCGTCACAACCCCTTTCAGGTGGCAATGTGGTCCCCGAGCAATAGCGGGGTGGGTTCACAGAGGTATGAACTAGGAGCAATGAGATGCACGTGGAATGTATGGCTTAAAAGCAAAGGGAAGTACGGTCTGCTAGCATCCCCCTCCCAGCTCACACCACTCTTCGGGAACCCCAACTTCCCTCCAGGGTGTTCCCCAAGACAATTTGACCAATTTCAGGGTCACAATATAAAGCTGGTTGCTGATCTGCTGCAGAAAGAGGGAATACTGACCTATCAAGAGCTAAAAGGTAAATATCAGATAGAAGACCTCCATCTATTTAAGTACCTCCAGGTTCGCCACTTTCTACTGACACTGGCCCCAACCGCCAAATTCCCTCCACTCACCAGATTTGAATCTCTCTGCATTAAGACCACACATCAAAGGGGACTGATATCTGAGATCTACAAAGGTCTGGAGATTACATCCCAAGACCCAGACCACAGGTATATGCAAAAATGGTCAGAGGACCTCCACCTCCAAATAGATAGGGAAGATTGGGCGGAGATCTGGGAGCAAGCAACAAAAACTTCAATCTGTACAGTAACAAAAGAAAACATCTACAAAATTATGTATCAGTGGTACCTGACTCCAGTTAGACTGAGCCAAATCTACCCCGGCACGCTAGACCTTTGCTGGCGGGGATGTGGTGAAAAGGGGGACATGGCCCACATTTGGTGGTCATGCCCGGAGATACAAAGGTTCTGGACCATGATCCAGACGCTTATTTTTGGAGTAACAGGACTTTCCCTCCCCCTCGACCCACTGACTCTGGTGCTGAACAAACCAATAGAAGATATCCCCTCCCCAATGTCCAGGCTCATCATGACTATACTAACGGCAGCTAGGTGTTCTATAGCAGCAGCCTGGAAACAAATCAGGGCCCCATCGAGAACCTCAGTGATCAGGAGAATAGAGGAGGTGATGTCTATGGAGAAGCTGACTGCTATGCTTCAGAAGAGAATGCCTCAATACCAAAATACCTGGGACCCCTGGATAGAGAGATAAGCCCCAAGATTGACAAGCGGGGGAAACCCTGAACTAGACAAACCTGCAATGAATCTAAGGCGAGGATTCTAGAAAGGCCTCGGGGCCCCACATTCCCACCACCTATTCCCCTTTGTTAGTCTGCCTCCCCCCCCCCCGGCCCTCTACCCCCCCCCCCCCCACATCTTTTCCTTGCTCTTTTCTTTCTTTCTTTCTCACCTCTTCTTTCACACTAGAAAAACGAGAAAAAAAGATGTTGGTTATGATGTATCTAAACTATGGTAAAGGTCATGGGCTCATGACAAAAATGTATGTACAATAATATGTGAACATGACCAATAAAAAGAAATTGTTACAAAAAAAAAAAAATTCTATATAACTATACAAAAGTGTCTATTATTTATGAAATAAAGCCTATAATAGTAAAGCCTATAATAGTAATAATCCCCTCAGAACAGGGCATTACTGGCCAATAATACCCTGGCTGGGTTAAAGTCCCTCGGCTTCGCCTCGGGCCTTCAACTCTTCCAGCCAGGGCATTATTGGCCAGTAATGCCTGTTCTTCTGGGATTATTACTTAAATAAAATGCAATACACTGTTTAACATGATGCACTTTTCACAAGATTTTCTTTAAGTGTCTGGAAACCCGACATCCAGGAATTTCTCTTCCCCATGAAGAAACAGAAAAGAGATGAGGACCGCAGAACGCTAGAAAAACAGGCAGATAGATAGCATTATCTAGTAGTTACAACTATAGCCAGGGTGGCGAATTGGCAGTCAAACTGTGGCAAATTGAGTAACTTAGTTTTTTCCCCAAGCGCGAGTCCCCCCTCCTCTGGCAAGCGCGAGCACTCCCCCGGCATGCGCGAGCACTCCCCCGGCATGCGCGAGCACGCCGCAGTTTGTGAATGAAGCAGGGGCCGATCAGCAGTCAGAGGACACCTGTTGGGAAGCATGTAGTGAGCGTGCGTGCCTGAGCACTCCATGTACCCCCAACCCGGAAGTGTTCCTTGTCTGCACTGATATACCTCCACTGCGGCGCCACGCTCCTCTGATTCCTCTCTGGCTGTCCTCCTGCTTCACTAATAGCTGGTTGCCCTGCTACAAGTTTACAGCAAAGGTGTGCATTTTAAACTGTTCTGTAACAGTGCACTGATTTGTATTTGTGCATTTAGGTGTATTCATTCTCTTTCTAATGAATGTGTGTGTGTGTGTGTGTGTGTGTGTGTGTGTGTGTGTGTGTGTGTGACTGGCTGTGTGTGTGTGTGTGACTGGCTGTGTGTGTCTGTCTGTGTCTGACTGTGTGTGTGTCTGACTGTGTGTGTGTGACTGACTGACTGGCTGTGTGTGTGACTGGCTGTGTGTGTGTGACTGGCTGTGTGTGTGTGTGACTGGCTGTGTGTGTGTGTGTGTGTGTGTGTGTGTGTGTGTGTGTGTGTGTGTGTGACTGACTGGCTGTGTGTGTGGTGTGTGTGTCTGACTGACTGACTGACTGACTGTGTGTGTGTGTGTGTGACTGACTGGGTCTGTCTGTCTGTCTGTCTGTCTGTCTGTCTGCCTGTCTGCCTGTCTGCCTGTCTGCCTGTCTGCCTGTCTGCCTGTCTGCCTGTCTGCCTGTCTGCCTGTCTGCCTGTCTGCCTGTCTGCCTGTCTGCCTGTCTGCCTGTCTGCCTGTCTGCCTGTCTGCCTGTCTGCCTGTCTCTGTGTGTGTGTGTGTGTGTGTGTGTGACTGGCTGTGTGTGTGTCTGACTGTGTGTGTGTGTGTGTGTGTGTGTGACTGACTGGCTGTGTGTGTGTGACTGGCTGTGTGTGTGACTGACTGGGTGTGTGTGTCTGTCTGTCTGTCTGTCTGTCTGTGTGTGTCTGACTGTGTGTGTGTGTGTGTCTGACTGTGTGTGTGTGTGTGTCTGACTGTGTGTGTGTGTGTGTGCGACTGACTGGCTGTGTGTGTGACTGGCTGTGTGTGTGTGTGTGTGTGTGTGTGTGTGTGTGTGTGTGTGTGACTGACTGACTGACTGACTGACTGACTGACTGTGTGTGTGTGTGACTGACTGACTGACTGACTGACTGACTGACTGACTGACTGACTGTGTGTGTGTGTGTGTGTGACTGACTGGCTGTGTGTGTGACTGGCTGTGTGTGTGTGTGTGTGTGTCTGACTGACTGACTGAGTGTGTGTGTGTGTGTGTGTGTGTGTGTGTGTCTGACTGTGTGTGTCTGACTGTGTGTGTCTGTGTGTGTGTCTGACTGTGTGTGTCTGTGTGTGTGTGTGTGTGTGTGTGTGTGTGTGTCTGACTGTGTGTGTCTGACTGTGTGTGTCTGTGTGTGTGTCTGACTGTGTGTGTCTGTGTGTGTGTGTGTGTGTGTGTG
>NC_134484.1:10107971-10175471 GCF_040206685.1 Ascaphus truei | reverse complement strand
AAAAATCTTACCCCCTCTGCCAGAAAATGATAAATATACAGATTCAGGGGATCTTCACTGCATTTAAAGACACTAGAAGATGCCGACCTGCCATGGTAAGCAGCATTTATTGCATGTTGTACATAAGGCAGCTCTTGAAGTCTATTGGCGGTATAACAAATTTGTTTCAGCAAATATAGGATGAAAGAATATAGGTGCAAAGAAGTGTCCAAGTAAACTGAAAGGACGGGGGGGGGGGGGCGGGGAACGCGGAGTAAGTTCTGGTGTAGGTACAGTATTACAATAGATGGGATTTTCTTTCCAGCCACCTATTGTTTGAAGTGCTTCTACTCACACACCGTTCGGTCATTGACGGACACACCATAGACCTCCACTTCACATAAGGTGAGATACTCTTCGCGTCCTGTAATGATAACGGTGATGTACCTTCCCACCATACCGTCACAGCAGAGCATTATCTGGGGCGAGCGGACATCAGTGATGGTGCCACATCTGGAGGGTGACAAGAATGGGAAAAACTGTAAGTAAAGTTGTTCTAGGGTTGTGTAGACCCTTTAACTGCTCAGTGATGATTCCACAGGAGCACTGCATGTTAAAGGATACATTTATAGCACTAGCATGTATGCAGAGAACCCAATGAAAGGTGACCTCTTTATTCAAGAATTTTGTTAGACTGTGGGATGATCAAAGAACCCTTAACAGACCAAATATCAGTATGAATTAAAGCATGGTACCTTAAGAAAAAAAAAAAAGTGCAGCATGGTCCCCTTTTCGTCTCCCTGGGTCCCCTTTCATTCCCCTTACCTCTGGGGGGTGCGAGGTGGCCAGCGGAAGGATGCGTGTGCTCGTGGCCAATGCGCAGAGAGCGGGCGATGGACTCGCCGGAGTCAACCGGCAGCTCCCACTGCAGCCTGTTGGTGCGCACGCATGGTGATGTTTCGCGCATGCACAGTGGCATTCCATGTGCCATCTTGCTACACCTTGCACATGCGCAGAGGTACATGGAGGCGGCTATTACACCTAACAGCTCCACAGGGGAACTACACTTCACAGCAGCCATGGGGCTGTACAAACATGATGCTAATTGTGTGGCTGGATTCCCCTGCTTGCAGATAGTTACAATTTGCGCGCTGAAGACCACACCAGTCGGAGCTGGGACAAGGACAGGGTAGGAGGTACGAGAAGGTGTCTGACATCTGCACTAGGCCAGAAAACCCCTATTAGGCCCCGACTCCCCTCAGCTTGTGGTTGCTGCAGGGACAGGCCCATAGTATAGGGACACTGCCCTTAGTATTAGAGTGAGAGACAAGCCAGGACACATTGGTATCCTGGCCCCTGGTGGTCTGCAGCTAGATCTAGCTTCAGAGTGAGAGACATTCTAAAGGTGGATCACTCCACGCGGGAGCCATCCGACAGAGGCATCACGGAGCACCTTTCTAGATCCGTGGATCCCAATGACAGCATCTGTACGTCCAGGTGTGGCATCACCCGGCAGGTACCTCACCGCAACACGTACACCAACTTACACCTCAGTTTTAGTGGGCAGCGCTGTCACACTTGGGTGGGTGTGAGTCTGAGGACACTGTTGAGGGACACTGTGTGGGGTTACGGCCCTGCGAGGCCTAGTCTTACAGTGTGGCACTATTGTGTGTTGATTATTATGCATACAGTAAACTGTTCTAATTATACCATTGTTTATTGTATGTGGGTCCTGTAACGGGGTTATTCTACACTATAGAATCCCGTACAGGTGGAGGCGCTACCGAGCATCGTTCCAGGATACACCCCAGGCTCCCAGCAGCGGAGGCTCGGGCCTGTGAGCCACCAGGTATTGCACCCTACACACCGTAGCTACACATCTATTGGGGCAGGAAAGTGCGCTACACAAGTATATACAATAAAGCTGTTAAATGTCCCATAACACACCTAACGGCAATAACTCCCACTTGCAATAGTGAAGACTTAAACACAATCCTGTGTCCAGAAAATTGATGGTGTATTAATTAAAGGGTCGAAAAACCTTTTAAAGCTTGATTGAAGAATATTGAAGGACTCACATAATTAAATGAAGTCCAAATTGATGTCCAGATCCGCTGTCAGTGAATTAGATGAAAGATGGTAACAGAGCACCATCTCTGTTCATCTTTATGCAAGAAGAAAGATGTAAATACAACATTAAAAATGTATGATAGCCATTGATTACGATTGTTAGCAGCCAATCAATAATGGCTATGGAAGTTTGGACAATAGGCCCTACTTGAGAAAATCTATTAAAAAAAAAAAAAAAAGGCAACCTGGGCGTACTATGGAAGGAATCACCTTCCTCCCCAGTCACTGTCTTCTGCCAGAGCAGAGGTGGCCAAATCCAGTCCTCAAAGGCCACCAACAGTTCAGGTTCTCAGGATAATCCCACTTCAACACAGGTGGTGCAGTTTTGCATTAAATGAGGGGAGCCGTGCAGTATGCCGTCGGAGAAAAACTACCTCAATTTGCTACTGTATGGGCACAACCCATAAAAGGGTAACTGAAATGTGTACAAGAGCCTTGGCAGAATCAGTGTCGGAGAGCCTGAAATTCAAATTTCCTCTCAGAAGCAACAGCCTTGAACAACGTAAATCAAGTAGTCAAGCCCGAGGACTGGTTATTTTCAATGGATTAAAAAAGGAGGCATGCAGACACATACCAGGTGTGCAAGAACATCAAAAATATCTGAGGTTTGCCGTAAACGGAAGGCATTAACAATCTACTGCGTTCCATTGGGCTTGGCGATGTCTCCCAGAATCTTCACAAAGGTGTCGGCTACTTTAGTCACCAAATTCAGATCTAGCCTCATCTAAACGGGCAGCCGATAAAATCTCAGCAAAGATATTCTGATACAGCATATGCAGAAAGTGATTGTGTTCCTGCAGTGGCACGTCTGGATAATAAACTCCCATAGAGTTACTTAATTCCATCTCATATTCCAAATGGAACAAGGGTCTGTCTAACCCAAAGCAGAATGAAGCAATTGACAATAGAAGCCACAAAGCCAAGAAGGTAAAGTCAGGTCTCGGCCAAAAGACTGCATGACCTTGCTGGGGAAATTCAAGTCAACGCCAAGTGTTGTACAGTAGAGTGAGCTAGACTCCACATAAGGCCACTCCAGAAGAATTTGCTGAATCAATGGAACAAAGATCCAAGAGCCTTACACCAAGGAGTATTTCTATCGACATACAGATGCAGCCACCAGTATTAGAACACTTACCTGGGAAATTCTCACAGTAAATGCCTCAACATTTCTGTAAGATTCTTAATGGCCCATCGGATAAACACAGCGGGGGGTCCCTGCAGTCCCATTTAAACTGAACTGTAGGGACCCCTGCTGTGTTAATCCGATGGGCCATTAAGAATCTCATGGCAATGTTGAGGCATTTACTGTGAGACTGCCCCAGAATTTCCCAGGCAAGCGTTCTAATACTGGTGGCTGCATCTGTATTCTATACTAAATACTCTATACCCCTCTTCACATTATCTTTACGGAGACTCACCTTGTACTCGTGCTCAGCAGAGACTCTGCTACACCGACCTCTGCGCCCATCAAACGCTCCGCACAACAGTCTCCTCTGTTCACCACAATAATTGTGTCAATTTTGTAGCTTTCCTTTAGGTCCAGGACCCACCAGGCAGGTTTCTCATAGGACGTTTCGAAGCACGAGCCACTTCTGTAGTCAGTGTCTTTATTCCCATCAATAACTTTCCTGGCCGCTCCTTCTATGTTTTCTGAGCTTGGATACACATCTCCGTTCCTTGCTATGTTTTCATCTGAAAGAGAGAAAGGGTCCATTACAGCTGTCAGAGTGTGACATTCAGGGCATCTGGCTCCAAAATTAGGGGAGTGGGGGGAGGGGAGAATCATGCCAGTTTTCTTTTTAAATTGTTTCCATGTATTCCCTGGTTCAGGTTTTCTTTCATTTCCCCCCTGATTACTGCGGCAGTAAAGTCCGATTTGTCCTATTAAAATATAATGGTGTTTGGTCCTGGACCGTCAAGTCATTTGTTTTGGCTACTGAACCGTTATGGAGTGGAAGGCGGGGTCGTCAATGTGAGGGGGAAGAATGGCAACTTAACTAGGCAATAACAGCACTTTGTATATGAACAACCCCTTACTGTACATATGTGGATGTCTGGTTTGTCGATGTAAGGGACCCCCAAAGAGATCAAAGAACCACTATCAGGAAATAAAATAAAAAAACAGCAATTTTCCTATGACCAATTTAGGTTGTGGTCAGCAGCCAGTGGACAGCCAATATTAGGAATCTCTGGGGAGGGTGGTAACTAGGCAGGTTGGCATTACTACAGACTGACATTGGCAGAGAAACCCCCAGGAAAGAGTGCCAAATAGTCTTGCTACACGCAAAGGAAACCCGCACAGCTAGTGTTAGACCACAGTGAGGTGCTGACTGGATGGAGACGTGATTATATCATATGAAAGAAAGAAAAAGGACTCAGTCTTTCAGCACTCAGTCACAAGGAATGTAATATTGTAAATTTAAAAATATACTTTTTTATAACCATGAATAAAAAATAGGGTGTTAAAACGTAATTAAATTGTATTAAACAGCACGTGACTGTATCCTTAATAACCCACCTGCGATTAGGTGGGTAGATATGGTAAGGTCCCTAATGAATACTGGGGATCAAACGCTACTAATAGTAGCTACCTAGTAATATAGGAAAGAGGAGCCTGTGAGAGCCCACTCAAAGACACTCTCCATATAAGTGTATCCAGGCATGTGATATGCACTCAATTGATACACTGTGGATAAGTACAGTGATACTGTGTGACATAATGCGAGTTTAGTTAGACCTATGTGATGTCTGTCCCTGATTGAGATATGCACTGGTAGCTACTATTAGCTATTTTAAATTTACAATATTACATTCCTTGTGACTGAGTGCTGCCAAATAGTCTTTAAAGAACAGCCACGAGAAGGATACCGTGGTATCAGGATCAGTCCCAACCGGGGCACTACCTTATAGGGTGTTAGGGGAGGAGACGTAGACTCTCCAGAGAAGGCAAAATAATTCTGTTCAGTATAAAATGGCAGTCTGCTACATTCAGATCCCCTAATAATGCACAATGGTCCCCTTAATGCCAGCTTTGTTGTTCCTGATGCCTCACAGAGGTGATTCCCTCAAACACCAGTGTAAGTCACTCAGTCTACCCCTGACTTCTTCCTTTCTAGGAGGAGCCCCAAGATGGCCTTAGTGGCTCGATTAAGCCTAAAAACTTTGTTGCCCAACACACACAGAGGGGCCCAATAGATGTATAGAAGCTGCTATGTTATCAAGCAAAGTACGAGGGCGGTGGGGGGTAAATCTCTTGTTCCCAAGATACATGGGGTCCAATGATCTATAAGGGCCCCCCAGTTGAGGTACTGTACCATAAAACAAATATAGTATATTATAAATAAACTGGAGGATTGCTGCTATAAAACATTGAAACCCATTGTTAATATGTGATTCCTAACTACACACCAGCCTATCCTGTGTTGGTGTCTGTGCCAACCCGCTTCTTTTGGAGCATGCTGGGAGTTGTAGCTAGATCCTGATTCAATCCTGTTACATGACAGGTGCACCACAAGTCTCTATATGTTGATCTGGATTTAGGAGTCCGCTCTCTATTTGTGATCTTTGGGTTATTGTGCGTGCATAGGGAATTTAATACGTTTTTTGTCCATTGTGGTATTTACCATTATGACTGATAGTCATATGACCAACAAGGTATGTTACAACATCCACCCCAACACACTACGCTTCTGCCATTGAAAGAAGGTGTGGGAAGACACAGCCATGGTTATGGTGAGGAAAACTTAATAGCCGGCACTCCAGGGGAGTTGGTGAAAAATGTATTAGGTAATCAGATTAACGTTTGGGTCACTATTAGGGCCTTGGTCAAGAATTCCTAATAGGGACGAAATGTTAATCTGATTACTTAATAAATGCTTCAATTTGTTACCAACTCCTTTGGAGTGCCACTGTGTGCCAGCTATTAATAATGTTCCTGATTGTATGTGCCGGTCTCTGTGGCAGGCTGGCCCCGTTTGCAGCCGATTACCTGGATACATGCGAGTGCTCCTTTCAAATACAACATGGTTAGGGTGAGCCAAGAAGTAGTCCTTACCGTCCGGACCTGGAGAACAGGAAGGATCTGCCATTATTCCCACACACATGCCGATCACGCCAAGGAAGAAAAGAAGCTGCATTGGAGCTGGGGTTAAATGGAACGGGATATCAGGGTCCTTCATGGTGGGGGGGGGGGGGGGGGGGGGAATCCATTTACTTCCCACTATATGGAAACCCAACGAAAGTGAGGACACAGCCTTTTAAAGACAGAAGCTGCCTTTAAAAAAAGGATTGGTACAATTAGGGATTCTGGTGTTTATTGTATTGTAAAAACCTGTTTATTTTAACTTCAAAATGTCCAGACTTTGAGGGTTTGCTTACAAATCTTAACTCCACTTTAACGAAATTAATGGGAAAAAAAACACATTTAAATTTGACGTTTACTGGTGCACTGATTTTAGTTCCCTTGTGTTAACTTTATGTGTCGTACTGGAAAAGGAAGTGATGCGTTGATGCCAGTATTTATAAAAAGAGCATTTGCTCCACCCACCCCCCCCCCCCATATAATCCAGGGAGAATAGCATTTAAAAGGCAACCATTGAACCTTTTGTTAATGTCCCCTTTCAATAAGCCCAGGTATACAGCAGTATTTATTTATTTATTTCTTTAACAATTGTAATATCTGCACTTTTCGTCATGGCAGAAAGTGCTTATGTAGCCCTGGTAAGAAATGGGGCTATAGTTCTATCCTCCTCCTGTGTGTAAACTCTGCTAAGGGCAGATTGCCAGGAGCTGACATGGGTTTTCCCCGCTTATGATACTGGGTTGTGTAAGTGAAGGTAGGTCACGTGACCCTGTGTCCAATCAAGAGACGCAGGGGCGGTGTGTGTGTGTGTGTCACAAAGTAGAAGTGATAGCGTTAGGAGGAGAGGAGTGACCAGTTCATGAGTAAAGCTGATCCAACTATAGTTTAGTGAGGTGGACCAAGCACCTCTCACCCTGCTTAGGGGGTGAGGGAAGAGTTAGCCCCACTCTGAATGCCTTTGGACTAGAGTTGTGGCAGGGAGGACCATCACAAGGGAGAACAGTGAGTGGACTGTGCATCACTGTACCTGTCGGCTGCTGCCCTGGAGAATAAAGACTGCTGCTTTTAAAGACAAACCCTGTGTGAGACTGGAATCTCTCCTCCCTGTGTGGGAAACTCTGTGGTAAGGATTCCACCCTGCATTTCTGGGGCTTACTATAGATGGAGGCGCTGCACCATTGAACCAGAACAAAGGCATCCACCCCAGTAACCTGTTCCTGTTATCCCCCATGTCATCGCTGGAGACTCAGGCCCTCCTGTTGCCAGCAGGTATGCACCACATAGAGATACATAGCCAGACCCCAGAACACCTTAGGGGCCCGATCTGCGATTGGAAGGGGGAAAAGGGGCTATACTTATTATTCAATGCACAGACATCAATTCCCCCAAAAATAACCACTTCAACTTTTCCGCGTCACTCAAACACATCTGGGAAGGGTGTGTCATTAAACCACTTATAGGAAGGATGTGGAAGTTAAGGGTTAACTGAAAGCAGTGATACTGAGTATGTGTGTGTGCTGGCACAGGACGAGGCCAGTTCTGGTATTCTAACAAAGACCTATGCATTTAGTTTCATCATCATCATCAAAAAAAAAAAAAAAATATGACTTGTAACTCTGAAAAACCCAATAGAGCTACGCAGGCAATACTGTATTTCAATATACACCCACCGGAGACATGACAATTTACCTTTCTGGTTATTAAACTATTACAGTAATACTATTATTACACCTCAAATGCTAAATTGAAAGAACAAAAAAACCTTCATGAACAGCCAACTTAAATGCAACCAAATTTTTTTTACATCAGTTTTAGAGGCTGCTATTAATTATGGTTTTTGAGGAATATACACAATTACAGCCATTTAACCCATTAAGCAGGTTAAGAGTACAGTATATATATATATATATATATATATATATATTAAAGATTTTTGTTTTGCTGGTTATGAATAGAACATCGCAAATAAAAACCCAGATATGTAATGTTAATGGTATCATTGAAGAATAAATCCACCTATAACATACACCTCGCACAAGGCTTCATCGTAGCAAAGCTCCAACCCAGACCTGGCTGCTCAGTATAATGTCCTCACTCACGTCAGCGACCTGCAGCTTATCACAAGCTCTTCTCAAATGGCCAAAGAAGTGTTTTATACCAGCAAACCCAGCCATTTATTCAATTTGCTGTGACTTCCCATAATGCAATGCGCACCCTTACACACCTGCTGAGTGGGTCACATCAGGGATCACAGTGCACAGGAACAGCTATAGCAGTCTTTGACTGAGCAACTGATTGAGCCACCTGTACTGAAGCAGGGGATAGCCATAAAAGCCGGCCTGTTAGTGGCCCTTGGGGACTGAGTTTGAGACCCCCTGATCAAAACCTTAGTACAAAGTTAGCAATGACCTGTAGGGTTAAAAGCAGCAGGGGGGAAAGCATTGCATTCTGGGAAACCATCACAGCTGTATAAATGGTGGTTTGGAGGCACACTGGCTGCAGCGCATAGGAGGAGGTTGCTGTAGTATTGTGTGTTAGAGCAGGGGGGCGCAAACTTTTTTCCCTGCGCCCCCCTGCCGGCTGTCCCCTCACTCCCGCGCCCCCCCCCCCCAACCCCAACTTACCCTCGCACCGGCGTAATGACGTCACGTTGCCATAGCAACGTGACGTCACATGACCTCGCAGCGTCATTTTGACGCCGCGTTGCCATGGCGACGCCGGGAGGAAGCTGCCAGAGCCACGGGTAAGTATGGTTTACAGAGGCCCTGCAGCTCCCCCGGCACTTAATTTAAGTGCCTTCGGGAAGCGCGCGGGGCCTCTGTAAACCCCGCGCCCCCCGTCGGCAGTCTCGCGCCCCCCCTGGGGGTCGCGCCCCACAGATTGCGCACCGCTGTGTTAGAGAACAAGTCTGCACTGAACGTACGTGTTGCTGGGTTTTGGAAAGGTGGGTACAGAGTTTGGGAAGCAGGAGCCTCTCATCTTATCCCTTCAAAAATGATTCTAAAATTTAGATTCTTGAAGTTGCATGTGCCTCTTATTCTGTACAAATTACATTCTTGCTCCTCTTTCATCTGATCTACTTCATTGTAGCAACATCCATTAGATTTCTAACTTGCAGTAATATTGATACATTGTAATTTTTCATGGGGAGCCTTAATAATGGCTGCCGTTGAGACACTTTTTAAACATGTGTTCATAGCCCAGGTCAGCGTGATCTGTGTTTGGCTGCTGCCTTTTAGACTATTGATATTTGCTAATGGGATTATCTTTGGCTTCTGGGCTGGGGTATGTAAAACTGGTTCTGGTTAGGTATTCCCACCTCCCCAATGTGTTACTGACATAGTATCCAGCACTGAAGGAGTTAAGCAAATTGTTAACCATTATGCTCCCTTGGAGGTTGGCATGCAATGCATTTGCCAATCTGGCAATGAATGGGTTACTTCTGCAACAACTGATTAGAAGGTAGAGATGGTGTTACATGGCTAAGTGACTTCACTGTAATTCCCATCTGTTCCTACATTGCAGTGCGTTAGGGGGTGGGGAGGTGATTATAGTGACAGACCGTCCTAGTGAGGAAGTTTATTACAGAATATATATCCATGCCATAGTGGAAGGAACGGTCCTGATGCCAGACGTGCGTTTTGTTGTGAGATATGAAGGTATTGGGGTCACTCGGCTCCAGATCCTGTGGAGATGCCGGAACAGATGTCTTTTTTTTGGGGGGGGGGGAGATTTTGAGGTGAACAGAAGTCCTTCCTCCAAAGACTGAAATCCTGTGGCTGAACAATAGGTGGCATGCAATGTGTGGGGTCCCTGATACTAGCAGACTGTGAGTTTTACCTGGGAAGACTCTGTATGCTGTTTCTGACTAACAATCATCCCAAACTGAAACATGTTCCTGCATGGATCTCCTGGGACGGGCAGGAGATTGGTGCCATGTTGGTTCCTGTAGCAGTGTTTTCTTGTCCACCTTCTAAGTTTTATTTGGGGCATTGTTTTTCAGGTAATAATCCCTAATTGGCTTTTGGTCAGTCCTTCAGTGCATTAATTGCCCTCTTAGCGTGGGGGTTAACTGCTCCTGCCTGTAGGTGTTAAACATGACCAGGGAGGCTGCGAGGGACCCCCTCCCCCTCCCACTTGGAACCGGTACCCACATATAAACAGACAAGTAATGACAGACTCCGATTTAGAGGTATAAAAGGCCGCGGTTTTGTTTATTAACAATCATAATACTGGAGTAAGCGCTAGTCCAAGCCAGAGTGGGGTCAGAGGGTCAGCCAGGCCTTGGCCTGCTGCCCCCGTATCCGGCCGACCCCTAAAGAGCCGGCCGTTGTCGCGAGTGGGTTCCCGGGTATCACGTTCGCTTGACCGCGCCATTCGCTCCTACCCCCGGGCGACGCCCGCCCCAAGCCCATCTGGCAAGGACAAGCACTTACCCCCGAACTGCCGCCACTCACGGCTCTATTTAAACCTCCTTAAATTAGACCGTGCCGCCAACACCGCTAGGACCTTCTCCAACCCCTCCTGCAAATCATTGTTGAACAAGTCCGCCCCTATCTCAGATAAGTGTGTGCCGTCAGCCGGAACAGGCCGATTGACTTGTAGTCGGACTCGGTATGGGTGATCTGCTATCCCCCACACTGCGTCACAAACTTTCCCGCCATCTTGTTCAATATCTTGACCCTCGCTCAGTCGATGGCGCCAGGTGCCCTTGCACCCCTCCAAACTATCCTGCCCACTCTGTCCTACCCAATAATCGGTACTCCTGGCCAACGAGCGTTTGAAAGTCCGCTTCTCTGCCCAGTGTATAAGCGTCTGTGAAGGCCTAAGGGGATGAGTGGGTTTATCGCAAGGTTCTGCCGTTATACTTCTTTAACAACACGCAGCCACACCGCCAAGTCCTTTCGGATTTCGGCGATGACGTGGTCGGGTCGTCTCGC
Organism: Ascaphus truei; assembly: GCF_040206685.1. NCBI lineage: Eukaryota > Metazoa > Chordata > Amphibia > Anura > Ascaphidae > Ascaphus > Ascaphus truei. Next base: position 10,164,341 of record NC_134484.1, on the reverse strand, counting down.
CCCGAACGTTGCTGCGGAGAGGCGCCTGGCGAACACCCATCCTGCCGGCTTTACGCGCGCTGCGAATACTAAGTGGCCTAGCAGCGCCTGGAAGTGCCTCAATGATGGTTTCTTGAGGGCTATGAATTAGCGGAGAAGCCTGCTTAGGGGGACCAGCTTCTCCAGAGGGAGCCTGCGACGTCAACGTGTGTCCCGACTAAATTCTGATCCTTCTTGATATTCAAACGGAATCCTAAACCCTTCCTTAAACCCAGCTAGGAGTAGCTGGGCTGCTTCCCTATTGGGATACCTTGCTAGCCACGGTGCCAAATTGGCGATGAGTATTGGTGTCGCTGCCCTCGCGTCCAAACTTACGCCCTGCGCCTTCGTTGATTGCCTAAAGCGCCGGTCATATGTCCACCAAACCGTTCCCTAAGTAAAGAGCGAGGCGCATGCCTGGGGATCCTTCTCCCCAATTACTCCAGCCAGGATAACAAATGCCTTTGACCCATTGCGAAAGGTGTGTGGGAAAACCTCTTTTCTAAACCCTCCTTCGCTTCCCCCATCTTTGAGGACGCAGCCAACGCCTCCCCGTAGCCTGGTAGCAGAGATAATATATCTACGTATTCCCCGGCCCGTATCTTGTCCTTCACCTCTTTCAGCAAGTGCAAGCCCACTGAGCTAGGTCTGGATGTATAAGAGACCTTCTATGCCGCATCGGGCATCCTCTTATCCTTGGCTAGCTCCTCTGAGGCGGATGCCGCCTGAGGAAAGGGAAGCGTGGGAGATGGTGATTCCGCTTGCCCGGTTTTCCCGCCGGCCCCTAGAGGTGTGTTGTTAACAGCTTGCGGGGGACCCGCGGCCATTGCCGCTGCTGGTACTATAGGCGTTGCTTCCGCTGGCGCCGCCCCCAATGCCGGCGCTACGACTGTCGCTATAGCCGGAGCTATCGCCGCTGCTGACGCGATTAGCGTTGCTAGAACTGGCGCTGCGCTTATCGCTGGTGTCACTACTGTTGTTAGTGACTCTGCCCGCGCGGGTGTCGTCATCCCAATGTGACTTCCCGCACTTGCCGACGCCCTTAACCCTGCGTCAAGGTGCGCCACTAACGGGGATAGGGCTTGTCTTATGTCCCACAATGCTGCCTCCATGAGCTGCGCACCAGTACACCGGGGAGATTTTCTTACCATCACTTGAGGGGGAGCGCAAACCGCTAGTCTCTTGCGCGGGGGACTCCCCGCTTACCTTTCTTTGACCGCTTTTTCGCCAGGCTTAGGGGTTGACCCGGGTGGCGTTGCCGGCCGCCTATCGGGAACCGCGATGGCTGCCTCCTCCCACCGGTCTCTGTTATCGAGTCTCCCCTTGTGACCGTGTGCTGTCGACGCCCCATGTTCCACCCTGTGTGGTGATGGTGCCTGCGCCTCAGCCGCCTGCTGCTGAGCCGACCCTGTGCCGGACGCCGCCTCCCTGATGCCTGAAATGAGAGAATGGGGACGCCTGTCGCTGGCTTGTCTGTGACCGGCGATGGTCTTTGAAACCTCCGTGTTGACATGCCCCTTGGCACCGATGAATTGGGTCGCCGCCCTGTTTGCGGACTTATGCCCTGCCATTGCGATGTGTCCCTTCCGTTTCCTTGTCATATACACACGCGCGCATTTAGGTGTGCCCATATACACACACGCGCGCCTTTACGTGTGCCCATACACACACGCCGCATCTACGTGTGCCCATATACACACGTGCGTATTTACGTGTGCCCATACACACGCGCGCATCTACATGTGCCCCTGCCATTGCGGTGTGTCCCCTCCGTTTCCTTGTCCTGCCGCATGGCGCATACGTGTGCCCATACGCACACGCGCATCTACGTGTGCCCATACACATAAGCGCGCATCTACATGTGCCCATACACACGCGCGCATCTACGTGTGCCCATACACACAAGCGTGCATCTACGTGTGCCCATACACACGCGCGCATCTACGTGTGCCCATATACACGCGCGCGCATTTACGTGTGCTCATATACACCCGCACGCATTTACGTGTGCCCATACACACATGCGCGCATCTACGTGTGCCCATATACACATGCGCGCATTTACGTGTGCCCATATATACACGCGCGCATTTACGTGTGCCCATATACACGCGCATTTACTTGTGCCCATATACCCACGTGCGCATTTACTTGTGCCCCTATACGCACTCGCGCGCATTTAATTGTGCCACTATACACACGCGCGCATTTACGTGTGCCCATATACGTACGCGCGCATTTACGCGTGCCCGTATACACACGCGCGCATTTACGTGTGCCCATATACGCACGCTCTCATTTACTTGTGCCCATATACACAAGCGCGTATCTACGTGTGCCCATATACACACGCGCGCATTTACGTGTGCCCATATGCACACACGCGCATTTACGTGTGCCCATATACACACGCGCATTTACTTGTGCCCACATATGCACGCGCGTTTACGAGTGCCCATATACGAACGCACGCATCTACGCGTGCCCATATACACACGCCCGCATTTACGTGTGCCCATATACACACGCGCATTTACCCGTGCCCATATATGCACGCGCATTTACCTGTGCCTATACGCACGCGCGTTTACATATACGCACGCACGCATCTACGCGTGCCCATATACACACGCGCGCATCTAATTGTGCCCGTATATACACGCACGCATCTACGCGTGCCCATATACACACGCGCGCATCTAATTGTGCCCATATACACACGCGCGCATTTACCATGGCGCTCAGCCTGGATGGGGGCGCCCTCATTACTTCATGAGGGCCACGCGTCCTCGCATGCGGGACCATGTCGACCTTGTCCGCTCAACGGGCCATGCGCTGAATAGGAAGTGGGATTACCTGCACCATCCCTGGCCGTGCGCTAAACAGGAAGTGGGATTACCCATCCGATACCAGGGCCATGCGCTGAACAGGAAACGGGATTACCCATCCCATACCAGGGCCATGCCCTGAATGGGAAGTGGGTTTACCCCTACGATAGCAGAGCCATGCGGCCATGTGCTGAACAGGAAGTGGGGTTGCCCATACAATAGCAGGGCCAAGTGCTGAACAGGAAGTGGGATTACCCGTCCAATAGTAGGGCCATGTGCTGAACAGGAAGTGGGATTACCCGTACCATACCAGGGCATGCGCTGAACAGGAAGTAAGATTAACCCCTACATGCGTTATACCCTGAATGCGGTTGTGAAGATTGAGATAATGTGAGTGGCTATCATCACCTCCATTTTGGCCTAAACCACCATTTTCTGAGTGTTTGCTATATGGATGTATATTTGTCTCATTCGTGAATGAATGAATGAACTGTGAATGTTTGAATCTGCAGAGTATCGCTCCTAGATATAACTAACCCTTTTTAATTCCTATAAGGCAGGCAAGAATTGAAATAGCATTCGTAAGCAATTTCTCATGTCTTAAAGATATTCCTGCTGACCATAGTGTACTGTAGTTGTTATCTACAGTACACATACAGGGCTGAACACAGTAACTCCCTTATGTCACAGGGTTGGGAGGCCCACATTATGGTAAATTATCGATAAGAATATAGCAATGTAAAGCATATATATGTATCAACTAATATATTTTTGCATGTCATCATATCATCACTTATCTGTAAACCAGCCCCCTTAAGGGGTGTATTACTCATTTTGAAATGTATAAAAATGTGATACTAAGCAATATGTTTTCAGAGGCCTGAGTTCTTTCTGAATTCTTGTCTCCCAAATTGTGCCTTGGTACAGATAAACTCATGTGTTACTTTGTTTGAACCCTTGTCTTATTGATCTTATTTCTAGGCTTTGACAGATGGCGCCCGAATAGGGACTTGAAAGGGACACCCAACATCTCGGGACCAGGAAACCCAGACGGAGAAACTGCCTACATTACTCAAACGTGCGCACTTGGAATAAGGTATGGCTTTATCCTTTTTAACAGAAAAAGCCGTTAGATTAATTGTTTGAGTAATCTGTAGACAGTTTGTTCTTTATGGGCAACCTACCTGAGTGACGGGACACCCTGTACCACGTGAGTTTATCAATATTATACTGATCAGGTATTGTTATTGTTGTTTTTGTATTATTGCCATAAACTCGGGTTATACCGTGTGCCGCTAAACGGCAGGGCCAAGTAAGGGCCCGGAAGGTATAATAATTAATAAGGTGTTAAGTCTCCTAGAACTTGGGGAGAGAACTATAGTTAAGGAACAGCAGGAAACTGTTTTTAAGGCCACTGTTCCTTAACTCTATATTCTACTTATATTATACCAAGGGTTGGGGCACCTTATTGGTACATGGTCAACTAACGTTGATCGGTGTAAGGTACATGGTCAGCTAACGTTGATCGGTGTAATAGAGGAAAATTATGGGGAAACCTACGTTCTCAGCAGTCGCCGGCGAAGGGTACGTCCCTTGAAATTTTGTGTGGACTTTATGGCAATAAAATGTTTTAAAAATGGATATTTAGTGACCCAGAATATATTGAATAAGAAGGAAAGTGAAACATATCAGGCTCTGTTTTAAAAATAACTGCAGCATTATTGGACCCCACTTTTTTCTAATCCCCTTTTCCTCATCTCCCTTCCCTCACCCCTTTTTCACTGAAAGGTCACAGGAGTTGCATGTCTGTGAGGCACAGGAGTTGCGTGTCTGTGAGGCACAGGAGTTGCATGTCTGTGAGGCACAGGAGTTGCGTGTCTGTGAGACATGGAAGTTAATTAGTAACCTACGAAGAAATGGCTTGAATTTAAGAATGTTAAAGTAGTTTTTTAGGAATTAATGCATTAATACTGCATGGAAAAAGAAGGGAACATCCTCTTTAAATGTTTTTTGTTTTTGTCTTAGAAAGCTCAGATAGTAACTAGTTTGATGGCATAATAATATACATGTCATGGAGTGAAGTGTTTGTGTGTCACTCTGATAGTTAATGTATGTATGCATGTATGAATGTCTTTATTCATTTAGCGCCATTAGTGTACATAGCGCTTCACATTGTCACTTGTTGTACTAATCATAAAAATAACAAATAATCTCTTGTAAAAGGGTCATTTAAGTTTAAACCCTTTTGTCAAAGTGTATTAAGCCTGCTGCCATTTACAAGGCATGACAGTAGCATTTAAAATAAACCTAGGAAGTATTGTATGTTAAAGTCTGTTAGTGTAATATTTTAAAAGAGAATGAAAATTTGGCAGTTGTAAAAATAAGTCATTTCACCCTGACTCAAATATGAATTTGTATTTTTTTCACAGTAGCACATGTTTGTTCCTGGGCGTAGGAAATACTGTGTTACAATATTTAAATGAAGTTTTAAATTTAAATTTTATGTGCTGATTTAGAGGAGTCAGGACTAAAAGCAAGGTATATCTATAATGCAAAGTTTTAAAAAGTAAATGTTTATTTTTTATTTAAACAAAAAGAAAGAGTCTGATCTTATGGAGTAAGGAAGCTTTATTAAGTTTTACTCTGGCCCACAAGATTAAGATCATGTTGGAGTTTTGTAGAAAGTAGAATGAATGTTGATGGAAGATAAACTCAGAGAACGTGTGTATGTGTCTGTGTGGGTGTGTGTAAGAAAGATAAGGAATTATAAATATATAGTAAATAAAACAATAAGATTTATGTTTTATAAGAAGGGTTGCAGAGATGTTTTGTTTTGTTTGTAGTTATCAAGGTTTTTCTGTTCAAACTTATATTAGGAAACTAACGGTTTGTTTTCTTAAATACACTGCTCGTCTGATTTTTGAACAGTAGTTATTTAAAAGAGGGAAGGTTAAAAGCAGCCAAGTGGGCTGCCCCCCCCCCCCCCTCCTCCAGCTTAAGGAATGTACAAAGACCACGTTCCAGGCATGAAAAGTTAACTAGAAACTGAGAGAGAAAAAAAAAAAGAAATGTTTAAAAGCAGCTTAGTTATAGTATGGGGAAAGAGAATGATATTGTAATTTATTTATTTTTGGGACTGAGTTTGCAGGGTCAAACAGGTCTGTTTTGGGTTTTTATCTTATTTTTTGTAAAGTTCATTTTGCTCTGTATCAGAGAAATGTGAAATTATGCTTATTTATTGTGCTTTTTGTTTTTTGTATCTATTTTAGGATAAATACCTCATAGTTTATGAAATGCTTTAGATGGCATAGCCCCCATTATGTAGGAATTATTACAAGAAGGGGTTATAATCCCCACATGCAGTATCCAAATTACCTCTACGCAGAAACCAGTAAACACATTTCAATTCTATTTGTTCTAATTAGGAGATGTTTTTTAATTCTATTTGTTATAATTGTTTCATTAACAATACAATAATATTTAATATGTATTTCCGTATTTGAATAGTGTCAAAAGTATACTCAGTACTTCACAAAGCGTACAATATAAACGAGTAAGCATAAAATCAGATATGAAATAATTTTTCCTATAAAGTTAACTGCATATGTGATGTATTTTTATAACTTTTAACCATTACCTCTCCTTTCCCTCCAAAAGGTGTCTTAATTTGAACCCTGATCTATAGCCTCTCATTTTAAAGAATGCAACTGTAGGCTATCTAGATTTTATTTTTTAAAGCAGTAGCTATTGTCAAATTCATGATAAATATATATTTAAATCTCAAGCTGCTGATGTTTTAAATACCATCATCCTTTGTCGTATGTTGTTCACATGTCATAGGATTTGCATATGAACAAAAGAGAGGATAATTTATATGATTTTCCATTACACACCTGTCTATATGCGGACTCTGCCTATTTTGTTAATTGCAACATTACCTTATGTGTGTTGTTTTGTTATTTATCCTTGAATATTCCTTGCCGATATGACTCCATTCATATTGTGTTGTGTTTTGGTGCTGTCTACTCATTGCTACACATAGCAACATGTTATTTCATGAATATTCATGTAGAGAGGGATATACACCATCTCTTTACATTTTCCAGCATAACTATTGGATAGCTTTATTTTGAGTCTGTTTGGGAACTAAGAATTAATGTGATGAGCTGCTACTACTGTATGCAGTGTTTTGTGGTGAAGCTAATTAGCATTGTTAGTATATTATGGTCACTGGCCCCTAATGTTCTGATAGGGCTTTGTGTTCATATTAGCATTTTTGTTTACCGTATACTGTCCGTTTCGTTCACATGGGGACTCTTTTATTTATGATTTATTAGTTGTCATTTTATGCATTTTGTAAGTTTTTAGCTTGTAAAAAAGTTGTATACGTTTTAGTTGTGTTAAAGTTAAGTTTATGTGGATATTTCCCATTTGGTCTGTAATAAATTTGATATTAGTGGTATTAGTTATTTAACTGGTACTTTATGTATATTTTACAGTTTACAATGAGTGCAAGCTTTAGGGACTTTTAGTGACAACCTCTTGTCACTTATCAGTGTTCTCTTACGATACTTTCCTATGCACCTTTGATTTCTTTCTTTTGTAATTGGTGAGCAAGGTATTTTTTGTGTTTATTTTATATGCGGATGCCAAGATAGTGGTGAAACAAAAAAAAAAATTTGTGCTGATACTAAATTATAGTGGCTAAAAGCGCTCTCCTTGTGCTTTTATTAATGAAATGTTTAAGTCTCTCCAAACTTAGGTGCAGCTTATACAGTCTACCAAGGAGAATACAAAGCAGCATCATCGCAAGAAAAAAGTGCCGGCACCACCGTAAACAGTTAACAAAGATAAAGAATCATCAAGCCAGTGTTTTGATGGGTTTTCCCTGACCACTGACCAACAGATAGTGTATCTAGGCACAATAATCCTAGAACATTTAACCACCAAGGAATTAAGACTTCAGGCAAGGCCCGGTCTTAAACAAACCATTTGTTTTTTCTGAACTCAATATTATCAAGGCCCGGACTTAAATGAACAATTTGTTTTTTCAGGACTCAATATTATTTTTATGCTTTAGAGTGTGTTTTTAAGATGTATGCCTCGCTAGGCAAGATCAGCCTACACCATCCAGATGATGATAAGGGATGATCAGTTTTGAAATATTTGTAATGTTCATTGTTTTATGGTCACATCAGTTTGCAGACAATCATACAATCTTGCACAATGCTACACAGGTTAATGGGTCACAAGGGAATATATACAATGAATCCCTGCCATACTCTAGTGGCCTCCAATGATGTAAGAGAGAATTACATTTAACCCCTTGAGTAGGGATACCTTACACTAATGCCGAATTTAAAATGATGAAATGTTAATTTGAATTTGTTTACAGGAAACTTTTCTAAACCGAATTCCACTGGTAAATGAGGTTCCTTTAGGTGGAAATTACACTGGGAACAACAAACAATTTATGGGTCAGGTGTCTCCACCAACTAATGAAACTTGTATGAAAATGTATTTACAGCCCTGAACTAAAAATTTACAGGGAGGATGTGGCCTTAATTTTTCAGTTTTAATTAAGATAGTAAAAAGTGCTTGCACAAATTCTAGTTTACCTAGGGGAGTGTATTGGATTTGTGGAAAATAGGCCTACAGAGTATTACCATGTGGTTGGACGGGGTCTTGCTATCTAGGTACAATTGTACCTGCCTTTACAATGACCCACTGGCAGGATCAGGAATAGCAGAGCCACTTCCAACACACAGGGTTTGAAAAGTAGTCTATGGAAAGAACAATTTTGGGCTTGCTTATTTCCTAATATAGGAGTTGGGTTGCTATATGACAGGCTCAATGTACTTACGGATGTACTGGATGATGTTCTCAATCATACAACTACATTCATTAATTTACTTAATCAAGAACAGGTACAGATTAGATTAATGGCCCTACAGAATAGAATGGCTCTGGACTATATTTTAGCGTGTGTGCCCGAGTTAAAGAGCAATGTTATGTTATTTAGAGATCAAAGTGGTAAGATTGAGCATGAGGTAGAGAAGATCGCAGAGATACAGGAGAGATTAAGGAAAGGTGGAGATAAGAGGTGAGTTTCGTTAGGAATTACCATGTTGGTTGGTTTTTCTAGAAGCGAAACTGATAGATGGATTTGTCTGTGTGTTTGCAGTTCTGATTGTTTTGTATGACTGGGTCATGTGCAGTAAATCTATACTGCAAAGGTGTGTAAAACCCTCTACCCAGGCCATGCCACTGATCACAGACGACACTACGGAAGATGCAATCTCAGAAGGAAAAGTCAGTCCTCCTCAATGGAATACAGATGAAGATGATGGCAGAAAGACCAACCTGGCTGAGATGATAGCCAGCAGCTCTGTGAGTTTCCAGAACTATCGGAGCCATGCAAATTGGGGCCCTCCAGGCCAGTGCAAAGCTTCTGAGTTTTATCTGAATTATCCTTAAAAGACTATGTTTTCAAGAATAAAAAGAGAGGACTGTGAAGATTGAGATAATGTGAGTGGCTATCATCACCTCCATTTTGGCCTAAACCACCATTTTCTGAGTGTTTGCTATATGGATGTATATTTGTCTCATTCGTGAATGAATGAATGAACTGTGAATGTTTGAATCTGCAGAGTATCGCTCCTAGATATAACTAACCCTTTTTAATTCCTATAAGGCAGGCAAGAATTGAAATAGCATTCGTAAGCAATTTCTCATGTCTTAAAGATATTCCTGCTGACCATAGTGTACTGTAGTTGTTATCTACAGTACACATACAGGGCTGAACACAGTAACTCCCTTATGTCACAGGGTTGGGAGGCCCACATTATGGTAAATTATCGATAAGAATATAGCAATGTAAAGCATATATATGTATCAACTAATATATTTTTGCATGTCATCATATCATCACTTATCTGTAAACCAGCCCCCTTAAGGGGTGTATTACTCATTTTGAAATGTATAAAAATGTGATACTAAGCAATATGTTTTCAGAGGCCTGAGTTCTTTCTGAATTCTTGTCTCCCAAATTGTGCCTTGGTACAGATAAACTCATGTGTTACTTTGTTTGAACCCTTGTCTTATTGATCTTATTTCTAGGCTTTGACAGGGTATATACCTACCGTATACCCCACATAATCTTGGATGTAGTATGTAACGCTGGACCAATACAGCAGATGACCTCCAAAGGCAGTGTACACGCACACCATATGCTCCACAAAACGGCCCGTAACCACACATGCAGTATATACGCCATATGGGCCAAACCCAGCATGTAACCACGCATGTGGTATATAAACCCTATATTCGGAACCCAGCACGTAACCTTGAATGCAGTATATACGTATCCTTTGAAACCGCAGATAATCGCGACTGCAGTCTATAAACACTATATAGTTCAAATACAGCGCGTAACCGTGAACGCAGTATATACGCCGCACGTAACCTCGAATGCCGTATATATACACCATATAATCCAAATACAGCACCCAACCACGACTGCGGTACTGTATATATACCCTATATACCCGTGTAACCCTGTCACATTTACCCCTACAATACCTAAACACTTCCTTACACATTATAACATCGAATGCAGCATATATGCCCCATATAATCCCAATACAGCACGTAACCATGAATGCAGTATATACACTATATACGCCCTGTAAACCAATTACAGCACATTGTAACCTCGAATGCAGTATATATACCCACCCTATAATCCAAATATAGCACGTAGCCATGAATGCAGTATATACACTATATACCCATGTAGCCCAATTGCCGCGCATCGTACCCTCGAATGCGGTACATATAGCATATGATCCAACTACCGCACGTAACCACGAATGCAGTACCTACACTATATACACCATGTAATCCAATTACAGCAAATTGTACCTTGAATGCAGCGTATATGCCCTATACCCCGAATACAGCGCATTATAACCACACTGAGGCGTATACACTCTATGCCCCACATACCGCCCGTTATCACTACGAATGCGGTATGCAGCGACACCCCGCGGCGATTATAGCAGTGATATAACTTTATTCAATGTTGAAAGAAACATGCATTGGTAACAGGGCAATAACGGTGTTAACGGCGACTATGCTACAGACGGCCTCCCCCAAGACCCTGTGGTGGTTAATAGACCCCCCACGCGGTCACTGGGTGTCCCATGTTCAGCCCTGTGCTTAATCCTCCCTGCGCCAGCTCGTTCCCTGCGCTGCTGCCGGGAGGGAGGACAGAGTGACCTGGCAGCAGGGAGAGACGGAGACCGCTGAGGCTGCGCGAAGCTACCCCCCCCCTCCTGCTGAAGATACACCATGCAACACAATTACCATATACACACCCTATAATCCAGTGTATACCAAATAAACCAAATACAGGCTGCTGCGTGCGAGGGGGGGGCATTGATATAACTTTATTCCCCGTTGGACAGAGCGCCACTGGGGGGGGGGACCCGCACAGTAAGAACCGTGGGGGGGGGGTTGTTGTGCCTCTCCTTGCACCCCCCGGTGACCCCCCCCTCCCGCCCGCCGTGCGGGCCAGCCACAAAGGTGAGTGAGGGAGAGCCACGTGGCAGGGGGATCCCCAAACAATTAAATAAATAATGCCCGTACCGCAAGAGGATCCCCCGCTCTCCGGAGGCCCCCCTCCCCGCCCGCCGAGCGGGCCAGCCACAGAGGCTGATGGAGGGACTATGCAGATGGAGGCACCCGCCCGCACAACGCTGCGGGAGCAGGTAGCCCCCACCCCCAGGGGAAGAAGTGGGAAAAAAACCCGTCAGGCCCCTACTGTCCCCCGAGACCACCCCTCCCTGCCTGCAGCCGCCGACCCCCCTCATGGCCTGGGCTTAAGTCCGGCCCCCCCAGCTCCATGCTGCGCGCCGCAGATGGGAGGATGGGGACGGGCCGCTACACTACGGGTCCCTCTCCTCCCTGCATCCCGCCTCCCCCCTCAGCGCGATTCAAAATTCGCGGCTCTATGGAGGGGGGAGTGCCCAGGATTGACCCCCATTTCGGGGCCTTACCTTAGTTTAACCTGCAGGGAGGAGAGGGACGTCCGATTTCGCTGCAGACCGGGAGCAGAATGGCAGATTCAGCTCCCGGCTGCCTCTTTTGAAGCCTCCCTTGGCCTGCCCCTCCCCCCCTCAGGGGTCACGACGGTGACCCAGAGATCCTAGCGAGGTGAGGGGGGAGGGGGCTTGCCCCCTGGTCATGGGCTTCCCTCGCCTAATTGGCTGGAGGGATTGCTTTCCTTACAGAACCTCATACTAACCATGGTGAGACTGGTGTGCTTAGGGTTGTGTCCATAGTGGAGGGAGCAGTGCTGAGGCTCGCCTGCTGATGCCTGTGCGATTTCATGCATATGCGATGGGGAGGCGGGGCAGTGACGTCGCTGGGCCAATAGCCCGCGATGTCTCAGTGATGCTGCTTCGAGCCGATAGCGCACTGAAAAACAGCTTTGGCTGTGTTACGATTGTGCTCGCTACAAACCGGGACCGGGCCTCGGGGCTGAGGTGGGGTTATATAATCACCGACCTTAGTCCGCGCAGACTGATCCGGAGTTCGTAGTCGTACATAGCAGGGTCAGGATTGGAGAAGGCAGCATCGTCGTTATTCAAGCAGGAGTTCGGCAACAGGTAGACAGGAGTTCCCCGCTTCAGCTTAGGAGCGTGAGCGGCCTCTGTGCGAGGAGCAGCCTTGGCCCATGACGCCGGTCTCAGCAGGGGGAGACAGCAGGCTGGCTGAAATACACCGCGGGGCAGCATCGGGGAAACCAACGCTTCAGCACAGAAGTCCGGAACGGGCCTCTGCATGGAACTAGCAGCAGGCCTCAGGAAACGAAGGGTAACCTCTTCTAGGGGAGAATGCAGCAGGTACCGGTGCTGGCTAAACAACGCTTCAGCACAGAAGTCAGGAACGGGCCTCTGCATGGATCTAGCAGCAGGTCTCAGGTACTAGGAAGTAGGGATAAGAACTAGAGAGGTTAGTACACCAGGATACAAGTCAGGGCGGATTGTGGCAGAGACTGTAATGTCCAGAGAAGGATTTTTATGCTCGGCCCTGATTCAGAGCCAAAGCCCAACATATAAAGGGCGGAGCTCCAATCACAGGGGTAGGGTGTGTGAGTATTCCTCCAATGATGGAGCACAGGGCAGGAGCTGCAATGAAAGGCAGCACATGTGCCATTGATTGCCAGAGGAAGCTTTTGCAACTGCAGAGGTCTGCAAGGCTATTGTCAAAGCCAGGAGCGAATTCCTTACAGGCTGTCGGCTGAAAAATCCAACTCCTCAGCACGCCTGCGGACGATCACGTGAGCCCCCTCTCAAGACATCCTCATTGAGGATGCCGGTGCTCAGCGCGGAGCTTCTGCACGGCTCAGTGCTGCCTGTCCTTCCATGGACGCAGCCTAAGAATACATGTGAGCACAGCTGTTTGGGGGATCATTTAAAATAACGGAAATAACTTAAACTCCTGTATGTTAAGGGGACTTATGTTCACTTGATTTTCTAAGCTCCATGTGACTCTAAAAGTAAGAGTAACGTTTCTTGTTCCTCCCTGATTACAGCTTCCGTTTACCACAATTACCATGGCATTACTGTGGCTCCTGGCTGTAATTTGGGACTCTGGAATTATTCTGGTTATTGCTACCTGCATTCCGCCACCAAATGGTAAGTATATTTAGTATTCTTATCCAGTAGCCCTGTCACAGGAGACCAGGCAGTTTACACATGGGGTTTTTTTTGTTGTTGTTTTTTTTTTAAACCAGGATCATTCATTGAGCAAAACAAGGTAATGAAATACATTGTAATTTATTCACACAAATTTGCTTATACACAGTGATACGCAAAATACAGACGAAAAAAACACGGTCTGGGGATTGAAAACTAGACTTTCCTAGGTGCAGGGAACTCTAAAGTGTTTAACCCTGACCGGTACTTAGCCCGGAATCTCCTGGTTCCCAAATCTGCGTGAAGTTCCATATGCCACCGCTCCCTTCTCTTCTGAGAACTTGGACTTTTCTTGACCGCGAGCTAACACCGATTTTGTGGAACCGTAATTGGCATCAAATCCCAGCCGCGACTGCTACCATCATTTTTGAGAACTTGGGCGCTAAAAACTGGATTTAGAATCAGGCCGGCTTTTCAGGCTTGAAATCGAAGCCGGTTGCTCTGCTATACGCACACAAGCATCTTTGAAAAGACCTTCCGTGCCTTTATTACTGGGAATCTCAAATCTCATTGGCTCAGACATTTCTTATATTATTCTGAGTTTCATTCATGAAACTCAGCAACCAATCATCACGTGGGAACTTTCTCAGTAGCCAATCGGAGCCAAGCCGGTGTGAAAAGCCGGGTCAGTGGGAAATAAGAAATTGCCAAGGGACATGCACAATTTTGCCAACTCCGTCCCTGGCTATCTCAATGCCACCTGCTGGGTCTGGCTCCACTATGTCTGGAAGAACAAATGGCAGCCCGGACGACTGCCATTGTGCCCTGGACTTGGGTACTTGAGCCCTTTCCTGCTACCCACATGGCTTTCACACCTCCTGCATCCTCTGACTACTTTGAACTCCGATGTCCAGCAGACTTACTGGCACCTACGGGTAGCCCTGGCAGTCTGTGTGGGCATCGGTTCCAAAAGTCCAAGCACATTGCATACAGTACATTACAATGTATTAATAAAATATACATTAATACATCCCTACGCCCTGGGTATGGGGAATAGAATAGAAAGGTGTACTTTTATTTCTATCAGCCTGTACACTTTGAGAATCCCCTCACAACCTTATCTATGGTTGGAGCATCCACGAACCCAATACAGGTTTCTGGGCATTAACTGTGGTACCCCCCTTAACTTAGAAATCCCCTTAGTTACAGGGACACTTTTCATCCCTGTGCCCCATTTACCATTCTGGGCTATGCTGAAGCAGGGAATCCTAGCGGTGTCATGCAAGCGTTTTCAAGGGGTGATATTGCCGGGACAATGTGCCTACACGTAGCAGAATCGGGCATGAGTCCCGGTTACATTTTTAGGGGAACAGACAACTTCAGACCCCAACTACCTAGACACATTCTGACAACAATTCCTCTGCAAACTCCCCCCTTGAAACTCATCCCCTAGCAATCCCTGCTCGCTGACGTGCTTGGAAAGGTAAAAACACATGTAATAAAATATTTTGTGTTATGCATTTGAATCGCACTGTTACTGGGCTTGGGCTAACTCTCTTGAGCCCTTATACATGGATCAGGGGTAACCAAAAACAGGCTTAACCTTTATTTGAGAGCCTGGTTACCCCCTACCGTCACAAGCCCGTGTGTGTGTCCTCCAACAGGGGGAGGAATGGGCCTGGCTTGCTGACGAATGGCTTCTCCTGCTTTTTATTGTAATACAGTACAATATAATAGAAGGGCCAGTTTGAGATCCAAGAGCACGTTCGTTATAGAGAAATGGGTATAATTTCCACGGCCAAACTACTTTTAGATTCAGACTTTAAGATATTTTGAGGTTTCCCAGGGAAGCCAAATCTCGCTCCATTTACCCAAAGATCCAGTCAGAAAATGTATGAGACGTTCAATGGGATTAACATTTGTAATTTTTGTAAAATCTTGGTCCAAGGGGAGGTTCCTCCTGCCAGGGCCGGCTTGATGGCGGTTCCATTGGTGGTCGCACCGAGCCCCGCCAAGTTACAACCCGGCCCTGCCTCCTGCTGACGTTAGTTTGTGATGGCTCATCTGGTAGCTGATAAATGCATCTGGTCAATATTTGGGCCCATTTAGGCATGTCCTAGGGTCGTTTGTGAAATAATACCGGAAATGGATGTCTTGATGCTGCACAACTAGTTAGATCTTCAATTACATCCGAGACCAAGTTTGGGAAAATTGTTCATGTTGAATGGGCTTGCAGGTATTGCGCATTAATAACTGCGGTCAAGAAAGCTGTTCAAGCTTCAAGTTTGATATATATATATTTTACTGTGCAACTTTTTTTAAATTTACAGTTCAGCAAAAATCAACCCAAACACATTATACTTCTGTAACACCTCTATCCCGCCCGGCAACCAGAGATGGGGTGTACAGTACATAAACTCTCACAGTCTCTGACCTTTCCTGACAGGGTTTAGACCTGTTCTACTATAGTGTTGGCTGTAGTGGAGTCGAGTTGCAAAAATAAAGAAGGGCACCAGGAACTTTTAAACTGGAGTCTTTATTCATCTGTGCAGAAGATTAGCATCAGCCATAGAACAGGAGAACAGGTTTTTCAGCATATATACATATAACTTGTGATATACTGCTCACCACATGATCAAAATCAATCATGAATAACGTAATGACAATCGGTGCAAAAGGGATAGGGATAACAGACAAAAACATACAAGGAGACAGAGATTCTCCAACAAAAGATCCCAGTTAGCTGCACAACAGGACTGAAAAAATGTTAAGGGTTCAAATACCCCACCTACTAATAGGTAGTTGGGCTCTAAAGGATGCCGTTAAGTAACCGCTCCCAGCACTGTGGGAGGACAATTACCACTAAAACTGCCCATAGGCAGAAAATAATAAATACTTTCATGTTGATCAAAATACGACGCAGTAACACAAACTCAGAACAGATAAAAACACTTAAAACTTAAATCACGGGTGAATAGGGTACAGGGATATCTAGGATAAATCCAAACAGGTACAGGTATGTATTAACCCTACCCTATTAAAGGTGGTTGTTCACATGAATCACAGTTTGGAACCATATATATAGATAAGCATACAATACTTCCTGGTCCCAATCTAATAGTGCTCATATACGTGTAACGGTATTTGTGACTTGGCCTGACCCACCCAATCTTACATTGGCCCCTGTGGTCTAACCAGTCCCCCATTACAGTGTGTAGTGTCTGGTGGTGCACCTGTTGGCAACAGGACTCCTGAGTCTCCCGCATGATGGTGTGTGGGGAGGATCCGTCCAGACAGGCAGCTGAGGTAGTGTGCTGAGTCCTACCTATTTCCAGTGCAGCGCCTCCACCTCATCAGGGTCCCTTCGGTCACTTGGGGATGGTCCTGACGAGGAACTCCTCTGTGGTGCAGCCCCCTGTGCAATCACTTCACTCTTACACATGAGGGTTTCTGTTATCAGCATCATATTTATTGTACGGTGGGCCATGCTGCCCTCCACAATGGGGTGTAATTAGCCCTCCATTGTCACCGTACTTCCCTTTATAAGGTATTGTCTCCTTGATTAGGGATTCACTATCCCAGCCGGGATGTCTTTATTCTGTGCCAGGTCCCTGGACACAGACTCCTACTTCAGCTACTAGAACATAACTGAACTCACTAGAACTGTTCCTCCACTTAGCAGAACTACTTGCAGAACTTGCACTTGAACTCCTGACAGAACTCTGGCAGAACTAGCTCAGAACTAACTCTTAGACACAGTGCCGTGCCTTATGTACACTCTGGGGGCTGACACAACTCTGACATCACCAACCAGGGAGTCAGAGTCTGTGACCACTCCCATCCTTACACAGGGCACATCACCAGGGTGTGAGGGCAAACCTCCATGATTACTGCTGGCATGCCCACAACTTACCAGGCCTTACTGTCAGCAGGAGAGATGACTGTAGCCATTTTACATGACCGCTACATACGTAAAACTGATAAACAATATGCTGTAGGTACCTGAATGCACATCAGCTGTCAGGGTAGGTAAAGTAGAACCCGCATAAGGTGCAGTGTGTCATATATAATCATATAGCAAAGTACATGCCAGCATACTGTATGTATACATGGGTCAGATGTCCCAACCCAGCCCACAATTGTTATCAGTGGGTACACCTTTAGCACTGTGCTATAGATGCCTAGAAGTAAATCAGCAGTCAGAGTAGGTAATCTGAGGTGCAGTGTATCATACAGTATCGTATGGTAGGATGTCTGTCAACATTGATGCACCTAGATGCAGCGTCGCGACCCAGTCCACAGTTAGTATCCAGTGGAAGCAGATAAAACATAACGCAATACCCTCTGATCGTGTGCTAGTACTCCCAGTATAAGCATACTAAATCTGCAACATAGCAAACCCGGCTCTACCCGCTCTGTCAGCCAGTACAGGAACAACCTCACCCGTGATTCCTCCTCCACAACGTCATCGCGACCAGAGGGAGGGAGGGAGTCAGAGGGAGGGAGAGAGTCAGAGGGAGGGAGAGAGTCAGAGGGAGGGAGAGAGTCAGAGGGAGGGAGAGAGTCAGAGGGAGGGAGAGAGTCAGAGGGAGGGAGAGAGTCAGAGGGAGGGAGGGAGGGAGAGAGTCAGAGGGAGGGAGGGAGGGAGGGAGAGAGTCAGAGGGAGGGAGGGAGGGAGAGAGTCAGAGGGAGGGAGAGAGAGAGTCAGAGGGAGGGAGGGAGAGAGTCAGAAGGAGGGAGAGTCAGAAGGAGGGAGGGAGATTCAGAGGGAGAGAGGGTCAGAGGGAGGGAGAGTCAGAGGGAGGGAGGGAGAGTCAGAGGGAGGGAGAGAGAGTCAGAGGGAGGGAGAGAGAGTCAGAGGGAGGGAGGGAGAGTCAGAGGGAGGGAGGGAGAGTCAGAGGGAGGGAGAGTCAGAGGGAGGGAGGGAGAGAGTCAGAGGGAGAGAGAGTCAGAGGTAGAGAGAGAGTCAGAGATGCCAAGGAAGAAAACATTAATTTTATCGTTCTTTTATTTTATATACTGTACTTTTCGAAATAAACCTACATTTCTATGAAAATTTAAGTTTTTGTTTTTTTGCGGCCCACCTAAACTTAAACCTTGTTTATTTGGCCCATGTTGGCCTTTGAGTTTGACATGCTTGCTTTAGTGTATTGAAAACGGCCCATAATGCTGTGTGCGCGGCTGATTTTTGCCTTGCTGTAAATGGGAAATTGTACAGTAAGATCCCACCCTCCTGATCTGATCTAACCATGCGCCTCTAACTTACATCTAATCTGCAGTGAGAAACGCTCAGGGGAATTTGTTTCTAAATGCAATCTGATGGCTTGTAGTGATAAATGAGGGAAGACCTGGTATTCTTCCATTTGAATATAACCTTTCTCCTTTGTGTGTTTTTCAGGGGAGAACGTAGCCCGGGACGCTCACGTCTGTCAGAGCTCGGTGTATGCAGGCGGGAATCCCAAACGTGCCGTGGATGGTAACAGAGCTGCCGCTTACGGGGATGGCTCCTGCGCTCACACCGGGTATGACAGTCTTGCCTGGTGGATGGTGGACCTGAAGGAAAGCTACAAAATAAGCACAGTAAACGTGGTGAACAGACAGGACTGCTGCAACGAGCGTCTGGAAGGGGCGCTGATCCGCATCGGGAACTCTAAAAACTATAAGAAGAACTCTGTGTGAGTATAGTGATGTTTGACTACTGTATATATACATTTTCTTATTGGAGGGCAGAATTCTGGAGACGTGTAGTTTTGTGTGCATTGGAGACCTCCCAAATCCTCACATCTACTTCTAACATCTGTAGATTAAAAGGAAAATATATATTTTGGTTCCCTTATACCAGGGGTGTGCAAAGTATTCCCCCTGCCTGCTCTTCCTCTTCCCCTTGGTGTGAAATGACGCAACGATGTCACGTGACCCCGCAGCGTCATGTTACATCTATTGCACTCCATTATATACGGTTTAGTAACAAGCTTACAACTACCACATCTACTGTTATTTTTTTTAGAAGTCAACTCTTCCAGTACTGTAACTGGAGAGGGTCTCCCTAGCTGAACAGTGTTATATTCCACTCTGGTTATTATCCAGGGAGTTTGGCATTTCCCAGTGTTGGCTCCTGGTTTCTCCACAGGATTTAAATGTCCCTCTGTTAGAAACCTGCACTGGGAGGTTAAAATGTCAACTGCCGTTCACACATTGGCCATGGTAACAGCTATTGCTAGGGAAATAATAAGTATAGATGTAGCCAGGTCCCCCCTCGCGCACTCACCCCCTCCTTCCCCGTTGCCGCGCGTGGTTGTATTGCGGCCGGTTGCTAGGGAAGCGGTCGGGCGGTTGCCGGGGACGCGAGCGGGCCGGTTGCCGAGGCCGCGATCGCGTCGTTAGGGTCCCGGCGGCTAGCGGAGCAGGGCGCCACCATTGAAAGTCAGCTCGCGCATGCGCAGGAGGCCAGCTAGCGCGAGAGGCCCCAAACAGCTCGCACACACGCAAGGCGGGAAGGACAGCCCCCAGGGTGCACAGGGGCAGAGACACGTGACGCCAGGGAGCCAATCGGAAGGCCGGATTCCCCTGCTCCCAGTTAGATACATTTCGCGGGGTTTTGGCAGCAGGAGCCAGTCAGGATCCGGACCAGCTAGGGGTAAGAGGTGGATGCAGGGGTCAGTGACCCTCTGCATTAGGCCAGCAGCCCCCAAGGTCCCAGTTAGGTCCTGAGTCACCTATCAGCTTGTGGAGCTTAGGGACAGGCCCTAGATAGGGACACTGCCCCATTATTGGTTGAATAGTCAGGGACACAGTGTTGAAGCCGTGCGGCCCTGTGAGGTGGGTTCTGGGCTCAGAACACCACCAAAGACCCTGCGACTAAGAGTGACATTGTTCGTGCTGGACTTTCAACCCATGCGGTGTGGAGGACCACGTCGGATCGTGCGGATTTATATCGCGGTACCCGTGGCTGGAGCCCGGGCAGGTAACCTGCAACTCACGTGCACCAACCAGGCCTATCACCAAACATAGTGGCTGCGCAGTCACACATACACATGTACAGTGGTATTTGACTTTGGGAGCACGAGACATTTGGGTGGGGGTTACTGGACACAGGGTGGGGTCACATTGTGGGAGGTTAGCGTCCGCCGTGACGCCTAGAGGTGGTAGCGTCCGCCGTGACGCCTAGAGGTGGTAGCGTCCGCCGTGACGCCTAGTGTGGTTAGTGTCCGCCGTGACACCCAGTGTGGTTAGCGCCCGCCGTGGCGCATGATGATGTTATGATGTTATGATGTTATTGCGTGATATGTGTTCCCATGCAGTAAAGCCAGTCCTGTTTTATATTCGATCGCGTTGTGTGGTTGTTTCCTGTGAGGGCCTCCTCCCACTCCGTTGGGATCCCTCCCAGGTGGAGGCGTTGCACCTAGAGATGTATGATATGTATGTACCCCAGGTTCCCCAAGCGGAGGCTTAGGCTCCTGAGAGCCACACAGGTTGCACAGCAGGTAGTAGCGGCGGTATTCATAGGGAATACCCGTTACATACAGAAGAAAAAGAACCTAGTATATTAGCACTCAGTCAAACTAAATGTATAATGATATAGTTAAAATACTTTATTGGCAAACAATGAAATAAAAAAATGGGCTTTAAAATAAAAATGTGTCAAACAGCACGTGACTGTGATCATTCGTAACTTAACTAAAGGTGGTTAAGTAGTGTATATATATGGAGATCCTAGATAGATATTCAGGATCCGATGCTATGTATATAGCCTCCTATGTATATGGAGATGAGTCCCTGATATATCCACCACACAGATGTCAGTCCTGATGTATATTCTCAGAGCGTGTGTTGATAAGTGCTCTGAATCAAGGTGACATATATCTGATATGTAGGTATAGCATCTAAGTGAAGCAAAGCAGGAATCAATGTGTGACCATCTGTTAATGTGTGTACGCTGTATAAATCCCATTCAAACACTAGAAGCTGCTTAATGTTGAGGAGGCACTCTATACGTATAACCCCTGGATCGTGATAGAACAAGTAAATAGGTAACCCTTGATAGTGTACCTAAGACAGTGTTGTAGCTCTGGTAGTGTAGACAAAGAATGGCTTGGCTACGGGGCTAGCGAAGGGAATACTCGTGCATCCTCAGTGTAGTCATAGGCAGCTATCCGTGTATATCCTCTGCACAGGATCTTTATTGGCTGCAATGGTATAGAAAGTGTATATCATTAATCCATATTAAGGGAAATGTTGGTTGGTAAATGCATACACCCACCCAGTATACTGCCAGACTATGTTGGAGGTATGAACAGGTAATGGTATAAATCTTCAACATGCGGTAGATATAGTTGCAGTGGTAAGTATAGTGTATACCAATACTCATATACACCCACCCAGTCAGGGAAGTGTTAAAGGGTAATCTGCAGTAGAAACACTCATGAATGACTGATCCGTAAAGTTATTCATGGACAGAGATCTTTGAAGGGATATGGCCCCTTTAAATCCCATCAGCCCGAATAGCACATAGAGATCATGTTTATCCAGCAGAAATTCCTCAATAGGATAATAGTTTCAATTGATATGGGCTAATTGTGCTACGGGTCACTTGGAGGATCAGTTAACTAGTGCTTCTAACAAACCAGCATGCAAACAGCTGATAGAGGCAGAGCCCCGGCGGCAGGTAGGTATCATGTGGTGAGGTATTGTATAAACCCACGAACCCCCTAATCAGCAGGTAAGTGCTAGATCACACACTTAAAACTGATGGAACACATATATAAATATCTGGCAATGCATTGTCCCCTACATCAGCGCTGATCATCAGTATATCAGCGCTGATAAGCTTGAGGACAAGCCTAAGACCTCGGTCCCGCTGCGCTCGGTGGCGCGGGCGGCCACACGCGAGTTCCCCACCAGCAGGGGAATCCTTGCGGAGCCGGTCCCGGTCCCCCCTGGCTGCACAGCTTACTACACGCTATGGCGCGTCAGCCGCTATGGATACAAGAGAATGGTGATCCCTAGCATTGACGCGCCACGTGGTGTGGCTGTGAGCCAATGGGGAGGGGAGGCTTCGGGAGGAGGAGAGGCTTCGGGGAGCAGGGAGGAGTGTGGAGTGAAAGCAGCGTGCGTGCCTGTCTGTGTGTGTGTGTATGTGTGTGCCTGAGTGCGTGAGTGCCTGCCTCTGTCTCTGTGTGTGTGTGTGTGTTGCTTTACTTACCTTCAATCAGCAGCCCGAGCCGTGGAGGGAGAGGGGAGAGAGTAGCGGGTCCCTCTGCTCAAGCCACGCCCCCCCTCCTGCTCAAGCCTCCCACTCGCTCCGGCTCCCGCTCCCTGCATATCGCGGTCTGTGTCTGTCAGCGCCCCGCCTGTCTGCAGTGCGGGCGCGCCGACGGAGGGAGCGGGGCCTTAGCCTTACTGTGTGGTAGAACGAAAACGGCCCCTATAATACTGTAAGATCCTACAGTGTAATTCTCACACGTAGGAGCAAAGTTTCAAACCACACGCGGGGCGCTGAAAGTACCGCAGCTTGGAACAGTGCCAACAATGCTGCATTCAAATGAAAAGGCTTCCCGCGTGTTTACACTGCTTAACCACCTTTAGTTAAGTTGCGAATGATCACAGTCACGTGCTGTTTGACACATTTTTATTTTAAAGCCCATTTTTTTATTTCATTGTTTGCCAATAAAGTATTTAAACTATATCATTATACATTTAGTTTGACTGAGTGCTAATATACTAGGTTCCTTTTCTTCTGTATACTCCAATTCCTTACCTAGTAAGCACCTCAACGTGGTTCACATTGTGGCGGTGCGGGAGTTTCCCTTGTGTGTAGCCAGGGAAATAATAAACAGGTAAACTCTGCAAAAGGAAAGTAGACCAGCTCATAATGAACCATGAGGTTATGACTCTGTTTTTGTTAGCTTGGATCTGGATAATTGTGCACAACGGCCTCTCAATCTCCCCAGTCCAGTTTGGAATTGCAGTGGGTGAGTGGAATCTGTATTCGGAGTCCAGGAAAATAGACTTGATCAGTATGTAGAGCAGAGTCTAATTGAGTAGCCCTGGCTGGCACTATCACAGGTTAATGATTTAACGTGTGTGTGTGTGTTGCTTCACAACACCTTGCTTCTCAGATCTGCTCTCCTGTCTCTGTAATCCACAGATGTGACGCGATCCACGACGTCTCCTCTCCCTCCGTAACCGTCGGCTGCAACCGGATGGAGGGACGTTTATGTCAGCAGTGACAGCCCAGGACGCAGCGAGCACCTGACGCTGTGTGAGGTGGAGGTGTACGGAATTCCCGTCCAGGACCGATCTGACTGCAAGTAGGGCCTTTTCGAGTCCTTGTGTGTAAAGGGATGACTGGTCTGACATTGGCCTGGAATATTCCAGAACTGCCATGCTCCAGATGTTGGCATGGACGCCAGGAATTCCTTGTTTGTTTCTGATGCAAACGCAACGCTCCCATGACTGCATCATCTGTATTCATTATCTTTCCGCTTTCACCTGGGAATCCCCACAAACACTTAGAGGGCTTTTTCCTGTCACCACTCAGTTGCCCGTGCTCACCGGTGGCCCTACAGACAGCTGTTGGCTTCTCGCCAACTTAAAGTAACACCCCCCCCCCAACCCCAAACAATCTTATACTATATAATTGAAAGCACTGTATGCCTGCCTGCCTGCCTGCCTGGATGTCCGGTGTCCCTAGGCGAAATCTCATTGGTCCCTTGGCCCGCCCCCGCACACCTCATTGGCCTGAGGCGGAGTGACGGGCCAAAGGACACACACACAGACACACACACACAGTAGGGGGGGGGGATGTTACATACATTAGCAGGGCTCACAGTGTTAGCAGCACCCGCGCGCACCTCCTCCTCTCCCCGTGTCTCCCGCGCTTTCACCCCCCCCTCCCCCGGCGCCGCTACAGTCAGCGGGACACACACACACACTATTATTACCCTTCAGTGCCCCCCCCCACCCAGTGTCAGCGGCCGTGCGAGACCCCCCCCTCTATATCTCCCACCTCTCCCCCCCCCCCCACATATACATGCCCCCCCCTCCCCAGTGCTACAACTCACCCCCTCCCTGGTGGGGGAAGAGCCAGTGGCCAGGCAGGCTGCCTCGCGGCGCCGAGTACCCAAGATGGCGGCGCCCAGGACACAGCGGGGGAGCGGCCACAACACGCTGCCTCCCGCCTCAGATCCACGTGGGACCTGCCGGATGGGTGAGTGAGCGGCCTTCACCTCCCCTCCACCCCCCCTTCACCTCCCCTGCATCCCCCCCTTCACCTCCCCTCCACCCCCCCTCCCCTCCAGTGTCAGTGTCTCCCCGATACCCCCCCCCCCCCCCGGCGCCGCTACAGTCAGCGGGGGAGCGAGCGATCCCGGGACACAGCGGGGTAGCGGCCACAACACGCTGCCTCCCACCTCAGATCCACGTGGGACCTGCCGGACGGGTGAGTGAGCGGCCTTCACCTCCCCTCACCCCCGTTCACCTCCCCTCACTCCACTTCCACTCCCTTCCACCCCCCTTCACCTCCCCTCCACCCCCCTTCACCCCCCCCTTCACCTCCCGTCCACCCCCCCCCCTTCACCCCCCCCCCTTCACCCCCCCTTCACCTCCCCTCCACCCCCCTTCACCTCCCCTCCACCCCCCATTCACCTCCCCCCCTTCACCTACCCTCCACCCACCCCCCCTTCACCTCTCCTCCACCCCCTTCACCTCCCCTCCACCCCCCCTTCACCTCCCCTCCACCCCCCCTTCGCCTCCCCTCCACCCCCCCCCCTTCGCCTCCCCTCCACCCCCCCCCCCCCCTTCGCCTCCCCTCCACCCCCCACTTCACCCCCCCTTCGCCTCCCCTCCACCCCCCCCCCTGGGACCTGCCGGACGGGTGAGTGAGCGGCCTTCACCTCCCCTCACCCCCGTTCACCTCCCCTCACTCCACTTCCACTCCCTTCACCCCCCCCTTCACCTCCCCTCCACCCCCCTTCACCCCCCCTTCACCTCCCCTCCACCACCCCCCTTCACCCCCCTTTCACCCCCCCCTTCACCTCCCCTCCACCCCCCCCCTTCACCTCCCCTCCACCCCCCTTCACCTCCCCCCCTTCACATACCCTCCACCCACACCCCTTCACCTCCCCTCCACCCCCCATTCACCTCCCCCCCTTCACATACCCTCCACCCACCCCCCCTTCACCTCTCCTCCACCCCCTTCACCTCCCCTCCACCCCCCCTTCACCTCCCCTCCACCCCCCCTTCGCCTCCCCTCCACCCCCCTTCGCCTCCCCTCCACCCCCCCCTTCGCCTCCCCTCCACCCCCCCCTTCGCCTCACCTCCGCCCCCCCTTCACCCCCCCTTTGCCTCCCCTCCACCCCCCCCTTCGCCTCCCCTCCGCCCCCCCTTCACCCCCCCCTTCGCCTCCACCCCCCCTTCACCTCCCCTCCACCCCCCCTTCGCCTCCCCTCTGCCCCCCCCTTCACCCCCCCCTTCGCCTCCCCTCCACCCCCCCCTTCACCTCCCCTCTGCCCCCCCCTTCACCCCCCCCTTCGCCTCCCCTCCACCCCCCCCTTCACCTCCCCTCCACCCCCCCCTTCGCCTCCCCCCCTTCCCACCACTTCCCCCCCCCTTCCCACCGCCTCCCCCACCCTTCCCACCGCCTCCCCCCCTTCCCACCGCCTCCCCCCCCTTCCCACCGCCTCCCCCCCCTTCCCACCGCCTCCCACACCCTTCCCACCGCCTCCCACACCCTTCCCACCGCCTCCCCCCCCTTCCCACTGCCTCCTCCCCCCCTTCCCACCGACTCCTCCCCCCCTTCCCACCGCCTCCTCCCCCCCTTCCCACCGCCTCCTCCCCCCCTTCCCACCGCCTCCCCCCCCTTCCCACCGCCTCCCCCCCTTCCCACCGCCTCCTCCCCCGCTTCCCACCGCCCCCCCTCCCCCCCTTCCCACCGCCTCCCCTCCCCCCCTTCCCACCGCCTCCCACCCCCCCTTCCCACCCCCGCCTTCCCACCGCCTCCCACCCCCCGCCTTCCCACCGCCTTCCCCTTCCCACCACCTCACCCCTCCTCCCCCTTCCCACCACCTCACCCCTCCTCCCCCTTCCCACCACCTCACCCCTCCTCCCCCTTCCCACCACCTCACCCCTCCTCCCCCTTCCCACCACCTCACCCCTCCTCCCCCTTCCCCCCTCCTCCCCCTTCCCACCACCTTCCCCTTCCCACCACATCCCCCCTTCTCCCCCTTCCCATTTACATCCCGGGCAACGCCGGGTCTCTCAGCTAGTATGAAATAAAATAGTAATGTATAAACTTGTCTTGTGTGTATTTCTCCTCAAAACCCCGGTATACTTGCATTAGTAGGACTTCCAGAATTAACCCCTATGCTGCCAGGAAGGTTTGCAACATAAAGCCGCTCTTTTCCTATGTCGCAGTGAGCTGGTTTGTGGGGGGGTTTTAACCAGAGGAAATCCCTTAGTGGCCATTTCTGTGCCTCCACTGACATATCTGGATGCAATAGAGGAGGGGTTGTTTGGCCAGGGATGTAGGTATGTTACATAGCTTCACTGGTCGTATTACAATGCTTTGGAGTATCTAAAAAGTACTCTGAGATCAGTTCTCTTTTTTTTTCTGCCTCTGTCACCCGGGTGGGCTAAGTTGGAGATGTGGTTTTTCCATATATAGAAATGTAACTACTGGGCACCTGAAGGAGCAAGGTGCGGCTTCAGCTGCCTGTATATTGTTATATAGGGTGCCACTAATGCAGAGGAGCACAATCTTTTTCCCCTGTGCCCCCTCCCAGCTGTCCTGCTCGCCACGCACTCCCTCCCTACCTCCTCACTGTGGTTCTGTGCGTCGGCACGTTGCCATAGCAATGCGACATCACATGACCCCGCAGTGTCATTTGACGCGGCGACGTGTCTTCAGATGCCGGCTGAACCACGGTAAGTAAGGTTTGCAGAGGCCTTTGCCACTTCCCCTGCACATAATTTATGTGCCTTCGGGAAGCGCGGGGCCTCTGTAAACCCTGCGCCCCTGCAGTTAATCCCGTGCGCCCCTCAGTTTGTGCACTAATGTGTGCAGCACTGTATCTTCCTGTACTTTCTTGACAATTCTATTATGTGCACTCACAGGGTAACAATGAGAATTAGGGAGTCCCTGTCCTGCAGAGATTAATCTAAATGGTATATGTAGCTATAGCCCAGCTTTATGGAGATTGGGGCTTTACATGGCAGTGAGTAGTCACCTCAATGGGCAAGTAATTGTCATACCGTTGGTATGCACTCAAGTGAAGCGTACCCTGGCTGGTACTGCCACCTCATACCAGCATCTGCTTCTGTGTCCAGGACACACATTCTCACACACTGATGTATGTATAGATACAGGGGTTATCTCTATTAATTTAAAGCTTAATAGCATTGAGTAATTAATACATTTCTGCCTTTTCAGCTGTGTTGTAGAAGCCTTTATCAAGGAGATCGCCAACACATGTTATGGGGAAGGTGACATCTGTTCCCACCACCAGCCTGAATGCAGGGTGGTACACGGTGACACCAGTGTGTGGCTGGTGGTGTGTATTTTAATATCTTTAACCCCCCCCCCCTCCGCGATCCAACCCTGAATACATTGAGGCTCGATCGCGGAGCGAGAGGACCAGCGGATCCATGGCAGGAACTTGCACCGAGCACCAGCTGCAATTAAAATGGTATCGAAGTAACTTTTTGAAGTACAGGCCTGCAACACTATAGTGCACTAAGAGCTACAATGGTGGGCTGGCACCATCACAAGCCCAATATACCCAGGATTGGGTGACTCACTCAACTGGTACACACCTGTGCAGCTTTGCTGTTAAGTGTCATAGTATATAATATATGTTGTATGTTGAGTATAGTGGTCTTTTGCTGAGGACCATGGGGTTAATGAGAGGGTGTAATCTTGTAGTGCAGTCAGAATGTCTGTTCATGTTTAAGGAATAGTCTCTAGCTGGAAACCTCTGAGATGAGGGCACCGGTGGACTATGTCTCTATGAAGGACTATTAATCTGAGTGCTTTTGGTTAATTGGTCTATCCTGTATTCTCTCGAGGGCAAAGCAATTCTTGAGGTCTTCTCATTGTGTATGTGGCCATACAATGTAAAACATTTATATACATACAAATCCTGCATTCGGGGTGTGGAGGAGTTCACGTAAATTCGCAGGGAATGCAAAGTTCTCCATCCGCATTCATTACTGCAAATCGTGAAATGTGGTTGCAAGAAAGTATACCTGTACTGGGGACAAATGGATCCTACAAACGACCCGTTGATGTAATAATATTGTACTGGAACAAATCATTCCCTCTGCGCAAGTCAGCTCTTGTCCAACTATTGATCCAGGTTTTATGAGCTTGCAAATGGAGCTGTGCTTCCTCTTGCTGCCCGCCTCCGATGGCGTGATCCACTCCACACAATTGGGGAAAAAAGTAAAGAAGAACAGGGAGACACTGAGGTAAGTCAAATATTTAATTTATACATTATAATTTTTTTTTTTTTTAATATCTGAACCTACAATTTAGACATCAGTGTATTCACAGCAGCATAGCCAAGTGCAAGTCTTTGGTAGCAGAATAACTGGCATCCGGCATGCCAAGACACCACTATAAGTACATACAATCCACAGGCTGTAGCTTGTAGAACAATCACAACGCGTTTCGCATGGCAAGTACTTCATCAGGGGCTGAGTTGGAAGTTCTTATATTCTTCCTTATCTTATACTATATAATTGAAAGCACTGTATGCCTGCCTGCCTGGATGTCCGGTGTCCCTAGGGGAAATCTCATTGGTCCCTTGGCCCACCCCCGCACACCTCTCATTGGCCTGAGGCGGAGTGACGGGCCAAAGGACACACACACAGACACACACACACACACACACTAGGGGGGGGGGTGTTACATACATTAGCAGGGATCACAGTGTTAGCAGCACCCGCGCGCACCTCCTCTCTCCGTGTCTCCCGCGCTTTCACCCTGCCCCCCCTCCTCCCCCTGCGCCGCTACAGTCAGCAGGACACACACACACACTATTACCCTTCAGCGCCCCCCCACCCAGTGTCAGCGGCCGTGCGAGACCCCCCCCCTCTATATCTCCCACCTCTCCCCCCCCCCACACATATACATGCCCCCCCCTCCCCAGCGCTACAACTCACCCCCTCCCCGGTGGGGGAAGAGCCAGTGGCCAGGCAGGCTGCCTCGCGGCGCCGAGTACCCAAGATGGCGGCGCCCAGGACACAGCGGGGGAGCGGCCACAACACGCTGCCTCCCGCCTCAGATCCAGGTGGGACCTGCCGGACGGGTGAGTGAGTGGCCTTCACCCCCCCTCCCCTCCAGTGTCAGTGTCTCCCCGATACCCCCCCCCCCGGCGCCGCTACAGTCAGCGGGGGAGCGAGCGAGCGCCCGGGACATAGCGGGGGAGCGGCCACAACACGCTGCCTCCCACCTCAGATCCACGTGGGACCTGCCGGACGGGTGAGTGAGTGGCCTTCACCTCCCCTCACCCCCGTTCACCTCCCCTCACCCCCTTTCACCTCCCCTCACTCCACTTCCACTCCCTTCCACCCCCCTTCACCTCCCCTCCACCCCCCTTCACCTCCCTTCCACCCCCCTTCACCTCCCCTCCACCCCCCTTCACCTCCCCTCCCCCCCTTCACCCCCCCCTTCACCTCCCCTTCACCTCTCCTCCACCCCCCCTTCACCTCCCTTCCACCCCCCTTCACCTCCCCTCCACCCCCCTTCACCTCCCCTCCACCCCCCATTCACCTCCCCCCCTTCACCTCCCCTCCACCCACCCCCCTTCACCTCTCCTCCACCCCCTTCACCTCTCCTCCACCCCCTTCACCTCCCCTCCACCCACCCCCCCTTCACCTCCCCTCCACCCACCCCCCCTTCACCTCCCCTCCACCCCCCCCCCTTCACCTCCCCTCCACCCCCCCCTTCACCTCCCCTCCACCCCCCCTCCACCCCCCCTTCGCCTCCCCTCCGCCCCCCCCCCTTCGCCTCCCCTCCGCCCCCCCCCTTCGCCTCCCCTCCACCCCTCCACCCCACCCCTTCGCCTCCCCCCCCTTCCCACGCCTCCCCCCCCTTCCCATGCCTCCCCCCCCTTCCCACCGCCTCCCCCCCCTTCCCACGCCTCCTCCCCCCCTTCCCACCGCCTCCTCCCCCCCTTCCCACCGCCTCCCCCCCCTTTCCCACCGCCTGCCCCCCCCTTTCCCACCGCCTGCCCCCCCCCTTTCCCACCGCCTCCCTTCCCACCACCTCACCCCTCCTCCCCCTTCCCACCACCTCCCCCTTCCCACCACCTTCCCCCTCCTCCCCCTTCCCACCATATCCCCCCTTCTCCCCCTTCCCATTTACATGCCGGGCAACGCCGGGTCTCTCAGCTAGTATATTATATAAATCGAATATTTGGCTTACATCGGTGCACCTGTCTCCCTGTTCTTCTTTACTAATATTGTACTGGGTTTGACATAATTGGCTATTCTCAGTAACACTCAGGGGAAAGTGTTCACTCAACACTAAACTATGCTACCCATTTGCAAGTGCAATATCCAACATTATTATTACTACACTTATCTATATTCATGAGCATAACCTGCAATCTATTCCTGGGGGAACCTCACCGTGGCCATCGGGGAAAGCATCTGATTGACATGCCGCTGCGGTCCGGTTCCCCAGCGCCGCCAGGTCGTGCGGTTTTTCTCTTAGCTATGCGAGGCCGGCCTGGCTACATCTTAGTTTATTTTCAAAGGGAAATATGTCCTCTCTAATCTACCCACAGCTTCCATTATATAGCAAAACAGAATTAGGTGAGCTCGAACCTACCCATGTAACGAAACGCATCAGTAACACTATAAAGCTCTCAATGCCTCGGCAGTGCTGCGAGGTACAGAGAATTTACCATTCTTTTGAAGAAAACAAACACCCCGGGGCTCCTCCCAAATTGGCTTGCAATTTGTGAATATTTATATATTAATCCCGGACGCAGGGGGTCTCCAGAGCTGAACTGTGTTAATGTCGACTCCGGGACCCCCTGCTTCCAGAGATACTTTCCTCCATAGGTGATTGCGGTATCTATGCAGACGGGGAACTTGTGTTCCTAACATAATGGCGACATTTACATTACCTGCGCAATGCGGGCCAACAGGGAGGCGTTGCAGCTTCCAAGTGGCCCGTGTGACCGGGACCTTTAAACTTGCCAGGGATACCGGCACCGCTACAGCGGTAAGGATCTCTGGAAGCAGGGGGTGCCAGGTGCTGAAATCAATGCGGTTCAGCTTCAGAGACCCCCTGCTTCAATACTGTAATTAAAAAACAAAAATGAAACCTTCCTCCTCTCACTTACCCTCACACAAACCTTCCCTCCCCCCCAAGAATCACACACTCCTCTCCCCGAAGAATCACACACTCTTGCCCCTCCAAGACACACAGCTTCCCCGCAAGAGGGAGTCCCCAAAGGCCCTGGAATGACATGGAGAGCTCCCTTCCAACAGGTACCTCCCTTTTTGACTTGGTTGTTATTTTCTGCTCTCTTTGCTGATAAAAGAATTTGGAGGAAGTAACAGAGCACCACTAGGACTATCCAAACGTAGAACAAAGAATTTAGTAGAAGGAATGTGCGTTTTCCATAAAAAGATTATTATTCATAACACAAAAAATGGGCAATGGTCTTTGCTGATATAACGCTTTTTTTTCTTCGTTTAAAGCTGCTGGCTAATGAAGCCTATGTTTTATTTCTCCTAAAGCCTCTCCGGTGTTTTACCCTCTGCTCAACCCTCCTAGTTACTAAATATGACATGACTGCTGAACCCCTAGTTGCATGGGTTCAGGGGGCTCCAGTGCAGGCAATAAGGACGGTAGTGGTCTGGAAGCTGAAGGGGACCACAAAAGGTGCAAAACGATGTCGTTGACGTTCTGAGCGTCACTCCTGGAGGCGTTAATCTACCCGAATGGCTTGCGATATTAATTCCTCCAACACTCTTGGCCTGGGTTGAGTGGCAAGTTCGTCCTTCACAGAATCCGTCAGACCCTGCCAGAAGACAGCGATGAGTGCCTCGTCGTTCCAACGTATCTCCGCTGCCAGGGTACAAAATTCGAGGGCATATCTGGCCACAGAACAGCGTCCCTGTGATAAGTGAAGAAGAGAGGAGGAGGCCATGTCCTGGTGAGCGGGAGTGTCGAACACCTGTTGGAACTCGCATCTAAAGCGGGAATAATCTTGGGTTAGTTCATGTCGTAACTTCCAGATAGGGGAAGCCCATGCCAAAGCATCACCAGTCAAGAGAGAATATACGTAAGCCACTTTCTTACGGCCGAGGAGAAATGGTGGGGTACCATCAAAAACTAGATCTCACACTGGTTGAGGAAACCACGGCAGGCCTGAGGGTCCCCAGCATAGGGTTTTGGTGCGGGGATCCTTGGCTCCGGTGCAACAGCACCTACAGATTCGGCCTGAGAGGGTCCAGTTGGTGGAGGCTCCTGGAGAAAGAGATTGGTTAGCTGTTGGGAAAATTCAGCGATTTGATTGGACATGGTTTGGTTCTGCTTGATTAGTGCCGAGAGAATTTGGCCTAATTCAGTCTGGTCTGCGTTTGATGGGCTCTGCATAATGTCACGGAAGTGCTGCCCGCAGACCAGACCCGTCCCTGTACTGAGGTGGGACGTATAGTAACACGCACCCGCAGCCGAGGGAGCGTGTCCGGAGTGTGGTAAAGGTGTTATCAGGCCAGTGAGTATAGGTGTAGAAAAAGATACTTGCCGGATCCGGAATAGAGATCGTGGTAGATGCCGTAGCCGAGGGTCGGGGTGAGAGAGGTCCTGAAAGTCGAGGTCCAAGCCGAGATCAAGGGGCAAGAGAGAGAGAAACAACGTACAGTAGTGAGGAGCAAGCCAGTGTCCAGAGCCAGAGGAGGAGTAGTAAGCCGAGCCGGGTCAAAACCTGAGAAGCACAAGGAGAACCACACTAGGTAAGCAAAGGCTATGCAGAGCAATGATTCCATGGAAGGATTGGGGTAATAAAGGTGGGAGATCCAATCAGAGAGGTAGGTGGAACAAAGGTGTGTCGTGGAGCATAAGCTGATAGGTGCACGCTGTGATCCTGAAGCGGCATCAGCTGTGAAGCAGGGTGGCGTGGATATGGCTGGAGCGCGTGCCAGGGGCGTGACGGAGCTGCCAGTGCAGTGAACTAGACGGGAGCGCGCGCAGGGTAAGGCCGCCCCATGCGCGTCCCAGCCAACATGGCAGTTGCGTGTGTCAGCGTTGGCTGACACGGAGCACGCTTGCGGAGGGGATACCACAGGGAGGGAGAATCAGAGATAGTCCCTGGAAGAGGTAAGAAGGGGTTTTGAGAGCCCTGCTTCCTTACACCACCCTAGACAGGATGAATGCTCTTACTACAGTATTTACCTTTCTTACACCCTATTCAACAAGCCAACTACTTCTTCTATTTGTACTAAATCATCTTCAAATAACCTTCCAGTTTTAATGTGTGACTACTTACTTTCTACTAGTCTTTTAATCTTATGACTCAAAATGTGTGTAACACATGTTCCCCCTCCCTCCCCCCTGGGAGATTTCACTGCTACACGGTGTGGTGTGGTGTGGTGCATACCTGGTGGCTCACAGTAGATCTGAGTCTCCTGCGGTGTTGCGGAGAACAGGACAGGCTTCAGGGGCAGTAACTGATTCTTTCTCATGGTGACAGCGCCTCCATCTCTTGCAGACCCCAGGGATGTGGAGACAATCCCTACAGGAGAACTTACTTCCTCTCCCCCTGATAGATTGTAGTCTCAGGCAGGAGGATATATTTGAACAGGATCACTTTATTCTTACACACTGCAGATGGTCAGCATACACAGCTCACACCGTAGTTACAGCAGTTCTTGGGACTTCACCCTCAGTAACCTTGACCTCCACTCCGGGCCAAGGGATCCTGAAGCAGTCCTTACTCTTTCTTGGTTCCCTATTAGAGCCAGGAGTATGGTCTCACTCCTAAGTCCCCAAGGGGAGCAGGCAGTAAGTGCACAACCAATCTGCACTTCTGGGTGAGAACCTGTCTCTCTCAGGGGTAGAGACAACCAACTAAATTGGGGGTGTGCAGCTCATTAAGTACATGGGAAGCAGGCACCATGTCTGAAGCCCTGATTGGCCACACACAGGCATAGTCCCACTGCCAACCCTGTAACTCACTGAAGCTGCTGTGGTTGGGGAAAATCCATGATAACTCCTGGCAGGCCTGCTTTTACCAGGGCTTACTGCCAGGAAGGGCAGAGTGGTAGCCAGAAACCTGTCCTGGCTATATGTGCTCACGTTTAGTTACTCGTTATGGCAACATACTTTCTTCCTGCCAACAATACCCGGAAATGGGTGAACCTGATCCGCAGATTGGGACTAAAAGAAAAACCCAGAGGAACCCTGTGATGAAAAGGGTTCAGTCCGGCCCTGCTATCCCATTCATCAGGGGGGTCACTGCTCGTTACACAAAGGTTCTTGTAAGGCACAGGGGTTGCCTGGAAATGTATTTTCCCAAACCATTGTAAATGTAACACTTTATTGTATATGATGTCTAGAGTGGGCTGCAGTACCACCTTACTGGACACGGGGGGAGGGGGGGCAGGTCAGGGACTACTTTCTCCCAGAAAGCCATGCCCCCTGCTGGACAATTTATTTCCTTTTGTGCTATGCCCAAGAAAGGCCCCTATTTCCACGGCCCCCATTTCCAGACAGTTTTCCAAGACTTGGCTGGGCCAGGAGGAAAGGGTGGAGTCAATGTATCGTTCTGAGCAAAGGACGGCCGCTGATTTTGCCCACAGACCATAAGTGGAGCCATTCTGGGGACTGCCAAATTGGCACCATCTTATCTGCCCTCGTGGAACACTGAGACCCTCTGGATCGTCTTGTCTGGTAATGGCGATGGTATGCGCTTCTCCAATTGGCCGATCCATAGCTCCTGCTCAGCAAACGGCCAGATCTGTAACCCATACTGAGATTGGTCCATTTGTTCTTCTCGCCATGCTCTGCCGAACGCCATTCCTCCATTGCTTTGAAGCGGAGGAGGAAAACTACCAATGCCAGTTCACTTCAGAGTTCCAGGCAGTCGGATGTAGCTTCCGGTGAGTGGAAACTACCTCGAAATACGAGCCTTGGTGAATTAGGGGATTTCCTAGCCGCATAAGGAGGCCATATTTGCAAGAGAGAACCTGGGTAAGCAGACTTACGTCGCTCCTAGTGAGTCAAGAGACCAGAGGAGTTTTTCAAATAGCCAAATTTGGCAATTACAGGATTGTCACGGTTGTGCTAGCCACAAACCAGGACCGGACCGCGGGGCTGAGATGGGGTTGTAGAATCACCGACCTTAGACCGCGCAGACTGGTCCGGAGTGCGCAGTTCGTAGTCGTACAAAGCAGGGTCTGGATTGGAGAAGGCAGCATCGTCGTTATTGAAGCAGGAGTTCGGCAACAGGTAGACAGGAGTTCCCCGCTTCAGCATAGGAGCGTGAGTACGGGAGTGGCCTCTGTGCGAGGAGAGGCCTCGGCCCATGACGCCGGTCTCAGCAGGGGGAGACAGCAGGCTGGCCGAAGTACACTGCAGAGCAGCGTCGGGAAAACCAATGCTTCACCACCGATGACCAAAGCCGACCTCTGCGTAGAAGAAAGCAGCGGGCCTCAGGATATTCAGGAAGTCAGGCCTCTGCGTAGAAGCGTAGCAGCAGGCCTCAGGATACTCAGGAAGTTAGGCCTCTGCGTAGAAGTGTAGCAGCAGGCCTCAGGATACTCAGGAAGTCAGGCCTCTGTGTAGTAGCATAGCAGCAGGCCTCAGGATACTCAGGGACTACTAACAAAAACCTGAGAAGTTAGTACACAAGGAGACAAGCCTAGAGCTTGTGGCAGAACACGAAACGTCCAGGGAAGGAATTATGCTCGGCTCTGATTCAAAGCCAAAGCCCAACATATAAAGGACGGAGATCCAATCACAGGGGAAGGGTGTGTGAGTATTCCTCCAATGATGAAGCACAGGGCAGAAGCTGCAATGAGAGGCAGCACATGTGCCATTGATTGCCAGAGGAAGCCTTTGTAACTGCAGAGGTCTGCAAGGCTAGAATCAAAGGCAGGAGCGGATTCCTTACAGTATCCCCCCCTTCAGGTGAGACCTCTGGACGAACAGGATAATTCACAGATCTGGGGAAAATTGAGTTGTTCCTAAACTTCCTTAGGTGAGAGGTGTCATTGAAAGCCCATAGTTTGTTGGGATTCCTTACAGTACCCCCACCTCTGGGTGAGAATCCTGGGTGGACAGGACCATTCATAGGTCTGGGAGACACTGAGTTGTTCCTGAAGTGTCTCAGGCGAGAATTAGGTCCCAAATCCAGGTGTACATTGGCGAGTGCCACAAAGTTGAGCGGTGGCACTGTGGTTCTCGGTACATGGGCAATGGGACCAGGGAACTTTGAAATCCAAAGCCGAGAAAGGACAGGGGACTCCGGAATTGTGAAATCAGAATGGCAGCAGCCAGGTGTCCGGTGCAAAGTAATAGTCCAAGAGTACGGGACGCAGGACACTGATTGTCGGACATGAATGACATTGGGGACTGCAGGGCAGACAGTGGCTTTGGCAAACTCAGCACGTAAGAACTTGCGAGAGTCTTTAGCTCCCAAGGAATTTCGGGTGGTGGTTAGCGAGGGTATTGGGATGGAGGGTTGGCTGCAAGATATTGAAGCAGTATTCACGATAAGAACCAGGCTTGTAATCCCAAGTAATTCGAGAGAGCCGGTAGCAGTGATGACATAATTCTTGGTTGTGGTACAGGCAGTTGAAGAAGGGTCCACCTCCTTTGGCCTGTGATATTTGGGGAGAATCAAATCTGAGGTTATGGCCTTGGCGAAGGGCATAGTAAGCAGCAAGGAGACAGTAGGGGACCGCATGTCCATACCCATAGTGGGGCTATCAAGAACAGGGACGGATGCCTCAGGTAAAGTGACGAGGTCCAGTGTGGGTGTCTTCGTCTTAGGGAAAGACCAAATGCAATCCAGAAAGGGCGCTTTAGACACCGCACAGCAACCTGCGAGTAAAGACTCTGTTTGAAAGGTAAGTAAACAGATCTTATCCGATAAAGCAGGAAGCCGGGTAAGCGGTGCAACAGGCTTACGAATATAAGTCTTGGGGTTAAAGCTGGGTTCCTCCAACACAGAGAAAGAAAACAGAGAACTAGATCTTGGCTTAGGAGTGGAGGTCCCAGGTACCCAGGTCTCGCATGATACTGAGGGAGAAGCAATGCGGAATATGACTGTTTTAAACATAGGGTTCTTAACATCGGTAGCTCCTGGCACCTTCCTGAGAGGTAACCCTAGTTTTGCGACAGGACAGTCAATAGAAAGTACCCCAAGTATTGAGGAAAATACAGTGAAATATAAGTCCATCTTGTACACAGGAGTTTTCGAAAAAAGGGACGCAGCGGGTATTGCCGAAAGTTCCAAGTGCGATACCCCTGAGTTTGTGGTAGCAGACATGCAGTCAGTAGCGGATACCCCGAATACTGTGGGCAAGTCAGCATGAAACAGTATTGTTAGCGGAGTGGACATCCCAGACTTTAGGGTTAAGCGTGGAGTTACAGGGGGCTTAGAACAAAACAGGCTATTCTCATCCGAGAGGAGCTTTAAGTCATCTTTAATCATCCCGGAGGCTGTGGTATGATTCGTGAAAGAAACTGGGGTAGACTTTCCAATAGAAACAAGGGACATCTTGCTTGTCACTGACGTGGGTGATTGAGATCCAGCAGGAACTGAACTAGCTACTGTAATAAGATCAGAGAACATTGTGCTTGTTTCTGAATTGGGTCCCTGAGAATCCCAAGTGAAGGGATCAGACTCCATGGGAGACTCAGTGACAGGGGTCTTGGAATCAATTAAAGGAATTGCAGGTATCACAGACTTAATAGGAGAAATACCTTGCAAAACAGGAATTTTAGCAAACGTGATGGGCATCTCACAGACTACCGCAGAGGTGGAGGGCAGACAGTCAGGCTCCACATCAGGAGCCAGAGAGAAGCCAGTGGTCAACACAGGAAGCGCTGGGGAGACCCTAGAAGCCGTAAGGGGAGACTCAGAGCGTAGTAAGGGATTAGGGGCAGATAAGCTGATCTCTGAAGTGATAGCCTGAGGGACCGTAGAAGGGGGGCTAATAGCTGTCACCGGTTCCAAGGAGACAGACTTAGGGTCAAGGACAGGGATAGCAACAATCTGAGACAGAGGAGGAAAAGCATTGAGAACAGGCATAACAGATAGGACAAACGGAAGTGAGCTAGGGAAGGTTGCTTCTACAACAGAAGATTTAGTAGCGGCAGAGCTTAACTCGGGGGCTGCTGGAGAACTTTTAACTACAGTGAGAGGGGACTGCAGGTTTACAAAATCAGGGGTAAAGGGAGTTTTAGATTTGAACACCTGATCCTTCAAAAAGGAGGGGCCTGACTGTAATTGTACTAAGGGAGCCACAACAGATACAGTACGCTGATCTCAGAAGGGGTCACTTGGGAAGGGGCATAATGTGCACTGTTCGCGTTTAATCCTACGATTTGAGAAGAGGAGAACACAGACAGTACAAGGGGGGCAACCACAACTGTGCTGGTCTCTGAAGTGGGTATTTGGGAAGGAGTGTCTGGAACATCAGAAACGACTACAGATTCCATGAAAAGGGGTCTATGCTCAGAAGCAGGGATTTCAGCTCTGAGTGACAGACGGGGTCAGCGAAATACCTAGGAGTGGGGATTCTGCGAACAGGCTTAGGGAAGCAAACGGTTCCACAATACTTTTAACTGGAGTCAGTATTATTGCTGAAAGTTCAGAGTGGGTAGCCCCGAGAATTTTAGCTGAGCCAGGGGACTTATAGTAAGGAGTATCCAAAGGCTCAGCAACTTGAACGTTAGGGAAGTCATTCAGTGCAACCCCTGCTGTGAGATGTGGGGGTTCATTCTCTGATGCAAAGAAGGACATATTTGCCTGAGGGCGGCAAGGATTTACAGGGGTTAAGGCAGATATTACCTGAGAACCAGAAGGGAGATTTGTTTCCGAAATTGGGGACATAAGGGGTTCATCCTCTGAAGCTAAAGAGGTGTCCTTGACTGGCGGATAACAGGGTTTTACCAAGGGAGGCTCATAGGGCTGACCTGCAGGGGTTAATACCGGAAAAACCACAAGGGTTAAGTCAGGCTGTACCTGAGAATCATAGAAAGAGAAACTAGCCTCCGAAAGTGGGGTCATAGGGAGTTCAGCTTCTTGCCCTAGGGACCTAACATTAGTCTGTGGAATGCAAGGGTTAACAATGGGGAGCTCACAGAGCAGACTAGCAGGGGTTAATACAGAAATAACCTCTGGGACAGAGCTTAGAAATTCTGGGTTAGAAAGAGAGGGCATACAGGG
This sequence comes from Ascaphus truei, assembly GCF_040206685.1. Taxonomy (NCBI): domain Eukaryota; kingdom Metazoa; phylum Chordata; class Amphibia; order Anura; family Ascaphidae; genus Ascaphus; species Ascaphus truei. The sequence goes on along the minus strand of NC_134484.1, from coordinate 10,124,375 downwards.
TTCTTTCTTTGGTGCTAGGGAAGACACATTGACCTGGGGAATGCAGGGATTTACAGTGGGGGACTCATAGGCCTGACTAGCAGGGGTTAAGACAGTAATAACTTCCCTGGGTTCTGTCCCTGAGGTTAACTCAGGACTCTGGACCATGGCAGCTTCTTTAGGCTGAAGAGGTACAAAGACAGTAGGGCTATTCTGAGGTGCGGGAAGAACCCCCAAGGGTTCAGCAAAAGGGCTTGAGGGAAAGTGGGTGTAATTAGAACGTGCGTAGGCAGTGAGGAGAGGGTCCCATAGAATAATGGAGTGGTCGAACTCTAGGCAAAGCGTATGAAACGCATCACAGGCCTGGGCCAGTAACCCACGATCCACAGTCTCCCAGTCTACAGTGGAAATAGAAGGGTACAGTTGAGAAGCCAGGCGCTGTTTCATCTCTCTAAGGCGCTGAGGTTTAGTAAGGAGTTCATTACGAATTAGTCTTTTCGAAAGGGTTAAACCTACACACATACCCACAGTTTCAGGCAAAGGTAGTCTTAAAAGCTGCAGTTCAGTCTTTTTTTTTTTTCATTTATTTTTTTATTTCAATAGTTTCATGTGGGCAATTTCTAATTACCTAAAGAACGGCATAGCTGCCGGTCAATTCGTTCTCCGTCTATTGATCGGCAAAGTTTGGCGACACCTTTAAATATGGGGAATGTAAATCGTTGCTAAAGGAACAAGCATGCTTGTTAAAATAGAATACAAGGAAATTGGTCTTTCAAAGTTGTTTTTTTTTAAAACAGAAAATGCTAAAAGTATTTTTTCTTACTACAGAACTGATTTATTAAAAAAAACCCACACATGCAGGATATTGCCTGAACTGCCGCTTTCATACAGGTACTGGTTTTCCAACTGGGACTGGTCCACAGGCCGGGACAGGATTTCAGATAGAAACATACCAACCCTTACAAAAGTGCGGTCCGGGTCTGTGGGGCCAAGCATACTGTCACGGTTGTGCTAGCCACAAACCAGGACCGGACCGCGGGGCTGAGATGGGGTTGTAGAATCACCGACCTTAGACCGCGCAGACTGGTCCGGAGTGCGCAGTTCGTAGTCGTACAAAGCAGGGTCTGGATTGGAGAAGGCAGCATCGTCGTTATTCAAGCAGGAGTTCGGCAACAGGTAGACAGGAGTTCCCCGCTTCAGCTTAGGAGCATGAGTGCGGGAGTGGCCTATGTGCGAGGGGCGGCCTCGGCCCATGACGCCGGTCTCAGCAGGGGGAGGCAGCAGGCTGGCCAAAGTACACCGCAGGGCAGCGTCGGGAAAACCAACGCTTCAGCACTGATGACCAAAGCAGGCCTCTGTGTAGAGGAAAACAGCTGGCCTCAGGATATTCAGGAAGTCGGGCCTCTGCGTAGAAGCATAGAAGCGTAGCAGCAGGCCTCAGGATACTCAGGAAGTTAGGCCTCTGCGTAGAAGCATAGCAGCAGGCCTCAGGATACTCAGGAAGTCAGGCCTCTGCGTAGAAGCATAGCAGCAGGCCTCAGGATACTCAGGAAGTCAGTCCTCTGCGTAGTAGCATAGCAGCAGGCCTCAAGATATTCAGGAAGTCAGGCCTCTGAGTAGAAACATAGCAGCAGGCCTCAGGATACTCAGGAAGTCAGGCCTCTGCGTAGAAGCATAGCAGCAGGCCTCAGGATACTCAGGGACTACTAACAAAAACCAGAGAAGTTAGTACACAAGGAGACAAGCCTAGGGCTTGTGGCAGAACACGAAACGTCCATGGAAGGAATTATGCTCGGCCCTGATTCAGAGCCAAAGCCCAACATATGAAGGGCGGAGATCCAATCACAGGGGAAGGGTGTGTGAGTATTCCTCCAATGATGAAACCCAGGGCAGAAGCTGCAATAAGAGGCAGCACATGTGCCATTGATTGCCAGAGGAAGCCGTTGTAACTGCAGAGGTCTGCAAGGCTCCAATCAAAGGCAGGAGCAGATTCCTTACAAGGATGAACTGTACCACGTAAATGCCGAATCTGGCTCTTTTAAGGGTTTTATACTGTTACATAGTTACATAGTTACATAGTAGATGAGGTTGAAAAAAGACGTACGTCCATCAAGTTCAACCTATGCTAAATTTAGACAACAGATACTTTATTCTATATCTATACTTACTTATTGATCCAGAGGAAGGCAAACAAAAAACCCCCTTAAGGGGAAAAATTAATTCCTTCCTGACTCCAAGAATTGGCAATCGGTTGTGTGTTTTAACTATGTTTATTGCTTGTGATGTTGGCTTTTGCCAGAGTAAACCCCTGTTTATTTAACCCCTTACGCTGCTTTGTGCCGTGATCCCTGTGTAAGTCGTCAGGTCTTCCATGACAGACTTATTCTACTAGGGTATCATGTTTGATATATCTATCTCTCGATAGATCGACCCCCTCAAACCCCCCACGAGATAACATAGGGAAAGACACTTGTGCTCAAAAGGGAGCACCTAATGTACCTGGGAGATATTCTTTGCATATTTAAATGACGATCAAAAAGATAAAGAAAAGCTCCCTATACGCCGCACTAGAGATCACCTAAATCTATGTTAAAACTTAATATTTATTAATAAACAATTAAAATGTGTTTACTGCAGCAATAATGTGAACCAAAGTAATTAAAATGATTGAAATAAAAACGGAGAGGTTAGCTGTATACCTAATAGAAGCTGACAGTGTAGATCAAAACCACTATTGTCAATTAGAGTGTCCCACAACTATATAATTATACTAGAGGTGGTAGTGGTTTGGCTACAATACTGTGTCATATGAAAACTACTCCTAGATGGTAGTGATGGGTGTAACCTGAATAGATGTGTACGCTCGGTTTGCCAGGTAAATACTGTAGTGAATCAGGTATACATACACATTTGTGCCAGACCGTCAGGTTCAAAATCTAGTGAGCCTGTGGGTCTGTCATGGTGAACAATAGCAGTTGATGCAAGATCACAAAGTATGTGTCTTGTACTGTGAACCATGAACCATACAATGATTAAGGAGTAGTCAGAGTGTTGTGCTTCCTAATGAAGTCTCCGAAACACTCTGAGAGGAATTAGGCAACAGACCTCTCCGATATGGCCAGCGTACTAGGTGGTAACGCTTAGCTCGCCCTACATATGTTTCACCTGTAGTGGCTTCATCGGGGGCCCCCCAAACAAAAGGCGCTGCACGGGTACCTGTGACTATCCGACCCTTTGCTTATGGGCCTGTGTGTAGGTGCCGGCACAGCGCTGGTGTTTGAATGTAGCAGACCTGTGCTTCACAGACATCAGTACCCCTCTACATGTCTTGTGATTAGGATTCCCTCAGTAGCTTCTCACGCCTCTGGATATCAGGCAGACTGCTTCTCAGCTGCTGGCTCCACTCCTGGATTTGATGTGGTCAACCAGCATCTTCTGGTTCTTACAGCTCATAGACGGGTTCCTGACCACTTATCGCCCTTAGGGCCTTCAGCTGTGGCAGCAGCTTTGCCCCCGCGTGCTCCGCCAGGGCTTCTTAAAGAAAGACTCCCTTCCTGTAACCCCTTCCTCTCCAGAGTCCAACATCATTGGCTGAGGCTATGTTCATCACATGTCACATCCTGAGCACACATTCCCTTTACACAAGTGTAGCCAGGTCCCCTGCGGTATTACCTTCTCCCCTGTATTGCGAGCGAGAGCACTAAAGGTTGCGGTTGGTATTACGATGTATGGTTCCGCCGGTTCGCGGAGCAGGGCGCCGCCATTGTTTAGGGCATTGCGCATGCGCGAGAGCAGGAGTACTCCAGGACTACAGGGAGCTCGCTCCTGCGCAGTTACAGTCCCGAAAGCCCGCGAAGGTTTAGCCAATAGGGAGGAGGATCTCTGCTGGTATCCGGAACTATATTCCGCGCGCAGGAACTACGTAGGCAGTTGGGAACTGGAGCGGCAAGGGATAAGAGGTAGGGTGCTGGAGTCCGTGACTCCGAGCACTAGGCCAGTACTCCCCTAGGCCCCAGACAGTCCTGAGCCACGCTAGCGGAGTGTGATAGGGACCGGCCCGAGATTAGGGACCTGGCCCTTAGCTAAAGCTAGTAGGGAAGGCAGCGGACGCTGTATCTTACACCGAGAGGTTTGGGCCTACGCGGGGTCCTACCGGGAACCATAGACTATTATGTGCGGAGTACTACAACCGGATGGTCATTAAGTACGGACGACCGAAGAAGCGGTGATATTATCCACGCTGAAATTCACCTCACCCTTGGAGTCCACCTAGTGATACCTTGCAGACAGCAGCAACCGCGGCAGGAGCCTGGGCAGGTAACATCACAATACACGTGCACCAACCAGGCCTACCATTGACATAGTGGCTGCGCAGTCCCACATAATACCTCTACGCGGGATTATGTACTGGGAGCGCAAGACATTGGGTGGGACTCACTGGACTTGAGGGTGGGATTATTGTGCGGGGACAGTAGCGTCCACCGAGACGCCGTTAGGTGGATACCCACTGTGGTGCCCGCTATAAGTATTCGGAAGTATACCTTGAGTTGGGTTACCTCAGGAGAGGAACCCCTGTTATTATCTGTTTGACTTCAATTGCTCAATGCTTAGTAAAGAAGTATTCGTTATCGTATAGTATTGAATGTATTCATTTGTTGTCCTGCGAGGAACCACTCCCCCTCTGGCGGGAGCCATCGCAGGTGGAGGCGGTGCATCAGTATAAGTGATATCCTTAGTATAGATAGCCCCAGGTTCCCGTGGCGGAGACTCAGCCCTCCTGCGAGCTAACAGGTGACGCACCACACATGAGTAACCATATATTTTCCTGCACCCACACAGTAGAATCTGAGATTGGGGTGGAAATACCCGTTACATTTGGAGGCGCTGCTGAGATACTTAGACCTGGGGTGCCCTATTCAAACGTTCCAGAATGTCTACCGAATCCCCGTGCCTCTCGCGCTCAGAAGTATATGAGTGGGCTACGAGGCTGGAAGTACCCCCCACGCACACTCTGGCGGTGTGCGGCGTCCCTATAGACATTCCCTCTGTGGCCATTCACGTGGCCCTGTGCCAACATTCTCATCTCCGGGGTAAAACCGCCCTAGCCTTAGTGGATCAATGCCCAGTGACTAAAGGACGCTATTCAGTGTTAGTAGATCTTGGACAAGATGTGAATGAAGAACAAGGACCATCATGGTTTGACGATCCGGCTGAGTCGAGCTGCGCAATAGTATACCCCGCGCGGCCTATCAAGTCAGAACTTGACAGCCCTCACCCGAACTTCGAGGAGGCGGATATGTGCGCCTCGTCTTCTGCCCTTGAGAGTTATTGCGAGTCTATAGCAGGCACCGTTACCGACCACAGTCCGCCGCTCAGTATTGCCCCGCTCCTGACTAGCGGGAGAAATGAGATTCAAATGTTAGCTCAAAGTATTGCCGAGTTGGGAGGGGCCAGGGCTGACGCATCGATGCAACAGTACCGTAAATTGAAGACCTTCTCAGGCACTAAACCGACTCCCACGGGCGAGGAAACATTCGACGCCTGGATAGAATACACCTCGCAGGTGGTGGAGGAATGGACATGTCCTGAGTTAGTCAAACGTCAACGTATAATGAAGTGTCTACGGGCCCCCGCGTCCATCACTATACGGCTGGCTAAAGATCAACATGCAGACATTACTGCTCAGAAAATGTTGGAGACACTTGAGCGTGCCTACGGGCGGACTGAGGATGAAGGCCAACTGATGCTGAGGTACCTCAATCTTCGCCAGAAGCCGGGGGAGGAGCTGTCTGTCTATCTCCACCGAATTAGGCTAGTTCTATGGGATATGCGGAAACGAGACCAAATCAAGTCCACACAGGTAGACGAGTATTGTTGGAATCAATTCCAGAAAGGGGCCCTGCCCGACAACCCTATCGCCCTCCTGGTCAAATGCTCCCTGATGCGGAACGAACCTCCTAGCTGGGAAGCTCTAGTAGGTGAGATCAACAAGCATGAAGCCTATGGCCGGTTGCATCCCCCCGCCAAGAGTAAGGAGCCCGCCCCCAGTGACCCGCCTAAAGCCACGGGGGCCAAAGCCAAGAATCCTGCGCCTCCCGAAGAGGAAGTTGCCCCTAAGGGTGCAGTCCCTAAAGCTAGGGCGACTCGAAATTCCCCACCCCCATACCGTGGCCATCCAGAATCAAGGGATCGCCTGTGTTACACCTGTGGTAAGAAGGGCCACCTCACTTGGGCCTGCCCTGAACGGGAGGAGTTCCCCGAAGACAAAACTTCCACTCGACCAAACCCAGCGAGGACGATGGTATGCCAAGCGCGAGCCGCCGACCTTGACGGGGACGCCCTCCCAGGGAACCCATCAGTCCCGGCCGATACCGAAGCCCAGACGGACCCCTCCACCCGAGGGCCGTACAGCCAAGTAGGCCCGGCAGCCATTGTACCCATCTTAGTAGAAGGGATCTACACCTCGGCTCTACTGGATACGGGCTCGCAAGTGACCATCATCTATCATCCGTTCTACGCCCAACACCTCCGGCACTGTACCCTGCGTCCGGCTGAACACATGACTGTACGAGGGCTAAGCAATGAAGACTACCCTATCACTGGGATTGTACAGGTACAGATGGAAATACTCCAGCTGAACACCGGGAAACGACATCCCATGCGGCTAGCAGCTTTAGTATGCCCAGAACCCCAAGGTCCATACAAGTACCCGATCATTCTAGGCACTAACGCGGATATAGTACAAGAAGTGTTCCGGCAGTACCTAAAAGAGACTAATGAATTACCCTTAGCCACCGCTCTTTTAGATCCCGTGCTACGAGACGAGTGCCAACGGATCTATGCCTTGGAACAACATGGGGACCTATACAATCGCCAGGCTGGGCTGACGACCATATTACCGGGGGGAGTTCAAAGGTTGCCAGTCTGGTGTTGCTACCCAGACCGAGAGGGTGAGGATCAGCTGTTCTCGCTGGAAAGTACCCCGGAGGACGAAGTCCGGAAAGGATATAAGATACTCCCGGAGGTGAGAGAATGGACCACTAAGATTCCCCGCAGAACCCACGTGTACGTGCAGAATATCTCACCCTTTCCGATGAAACTGGACGTCGGACAGAAGTTGGGGGGTATATATCCGGTCAGCTCTGTCATAGGCTCCCCAGAGGTGAAAGCGGCGGTCACGGACGAACGGCCCGTTGAAATGCAATTCAATTTCGGTGAGTCAACATTATCCACCCAGTGGAGAGACCGACTGGTCGCGCAGTTGACCCAACGACAACATGTGTTCTCCACAAGTGAGATGGATGTGGGGTGTAGCCGCAGTGCCCAACATACCATCAGACTGAGCGATACCACCCCGTTCCGAGAACGATCGCGCCGACTCGCCCCATGAGATATAGACGACGTAAGGAGTGTTCTCCATGATATGGAAGAGTCCGGGATCTTGGTAGAGTCTCGGGGCCCATATGCGTCCCCCATCGTGGTGGTGCTTAAGAAAAATGGAACCGTACGACTGTGTATTGATTACCGGACCCTGAACAACCGCACAATACCGGATCAGTACACTCTCCCGCGTATCGAAGAGCTGCTCAACGCACTAAACGGGAGTCAGTGGTTCAGTGTGCTCGATCTCCGATCCGGATATTACCAGGTGCCTATGAGCGCGGAGGATCAAGAAAAAACGGCTTTCGTCTGTCCCTTAGGATTCTATCAATTCACCCGTATGCCCCAAGGTATATGTGGGGCGCCAGCCACGTTTCAAAGATTGATGGAGAAGACCATCGGGGACATGGTTCCGAGAGAATGTCTGGTATACCTGGATGACATTATCGTCTTCGGGAAAACCTTAGAGGAACACGAGGAGCGGTTACTCAAAGTAATCGACCGTCTGGGGGACGAATGTTTGAAATTATCCCTCGACAAATGCCGTTTTTGCCACACCTCGGTGACCTACGTGGGACACATAGTGTCTGCAAAAGGGATCGCTACTGATCCTGCCAAGGTAGAAGCCGTAGTAAACTGGCCGCGCCCCGAGAACGTCACAGAGCTGCGGTCCTTCCTAGGCTTCTGCGGATATTACCGCCGTTTTGTGGAAGGATACTCAAGCAAGGCTAAGCCCCTGAATAGCCTATTAAAAATATATCCCTCAGAAACCGGGAAGAAAGCTGTCTTGGCTAGTCAACCATTTGGGGACCAATGGACACCGGAGTGTGAGCGAGCTTTCATGAAACTAAAGAAATGCCTGACTGAGGCGCCCGTGCTTGCCTATGCGGACCCAGAGCAACCCTACGTCCTGCATGTGGATGCCAGTTTGAATGGACTGGGCGCCGTCTTGCACCAGAAACATCCTGAAGGTCTGCGGCCTGTAGCTTACGTCAGTCGTAGCTTGACCCCCAGCGAGCAGAGGTACCCTGTCCATAAGTTGGAATTCCTGGCTCTCAAGTGGGCTATTACCGAGAAGTTGCATGATTACCTGTACGGGGTTGCTTTCGAAGTAAGGACCGATAACAACCCTCTTACTTATGTCAACACCTCAGCAAAACTGGACGCTGCCGGACACCGCTGGTTGGCCGCCTTGAACAGTTATACCTTCTCTCTGAAGTACAAGCCAGGACCCCTGAATATCAGAGCGGACCCCCTTTCCCGAAGACCTGGGCTAAGCGCTATCCCTGATGACGAGGAATGGGAAGAACTGCCTGGGCCAGCAGTGCGGGCCATGTGCAGCACGGCTGCTATAATCGACGATCGAGTGGCGTTCTCAGAATTGAGAGTAGTCGATTCGTTGGGATGTCGGTCGCAGGCTGTCCCCGACGCTTACTGTGATCCCAAAGGGATGAATATCACGCCTGACAAGGTACAGCACCGACAAAGTTAATTGAAGCAAAAACCGCACGGCAGGATGCGTGGCGGCAGCGTGGAGTAGCGTTGCAAAGTGGCTCGTTCGCGTGACGTCGGTGACGTCACAGTTACGTGAGCGCCCGGCTTCCCCGGCTTCCCCGGCTTCCCCGACTCCCCTGAATGTTTGAAGTGAGGTAAGCGGGGGAGCGGGGAAGCAGAGGGGCACAGCAGGCGCAGCTAGGGGGTCGGGAAGGTATGTAAATTGCGCGCGGATTGGAGGGGGGGGGGAACGGAGGGGACGCGGCTGGATGCGGCTGATGTGCTGACTTTCCTCAGCACCAGCCGGAGTAAATCCCGGTGAACCAGCGGCATTTGCTTCAATAAACTTTGTCGGTACTGTACTACGGTGGAAGGATCTCGTAGATTATCAAGTGCGAGACCCTCTTGTTGGTATCATCCGAAGGGCCGTAATGAAGGAGAACCCGGCCCTGCTCAAGTGTGCCCCCAAAAACTTGGTAGCCCTACTCATGCGGGAGTGGGATCACAATTGCTTACTCTACCGGGTGGTACAATACCACAACCACCCGGACAGAAGACAACTAGTCCTTCCTAGGAACCTACAATTTCTAGTGCTAAAGGCTCTACATGACGATCATGGACACCTGGGTACCGACAAGACCTTTGGGCTGGTCCGAGATCGGTTCTTTTGGCCAAAGATGAGAGAGGCTGTTGAGCGTCATTGTCACCGATGCCCCCGGTGTGTACAGCGGAAAACCCTGCCCACCCGAGCGGCCCCCATGGGTCATCTGCAGAGTTCGGGGCCCATGGACCTTGTGTGTATGGACTTCCTGTGTATTGAACCGGATAGCCGGGGGATATGCAATGTGCTGGTTATCACCGACCACTACACGCGTTATGCTCAAGCTTTCCCTACTAAAGATCAAAAAGCCATCACCGTGGCAAAGATACTATGGGAAAAATACTTTATACATTACGGTCTTCCCAACCGTCTCCACTCTGACCAAGGGCGGGACTTCGAGAGTACTTTGATCAAGGAACTGCTACGCATGTTGAACATTGCCAAATCTTGAACGACCCCATATCACCCTGAAGGAGACGCCCTACCAGAGCGGTTTAATCGGACATTGTTAGATATGCTCGGGACGCTACAGAGCGCCCAGAAATCAGAATGGAGTCGACATGTAGAAACCTTGGTGCATGCGTATAATTGCACCCGACACGAGCCAACTGGGTTCTCCCCGTATTTCCTGATGTTTGGGAGAGAAGCCCGCTTACCAGTGGATGTGCGTCTTAGAATCTCCACGGATGGGATACATAATGCACCCATTTCAAGTATGTGCAACGACTCAAAGACAGCCTGCAACAGGCATATCGGCAGGCAGAGAAATCCTCCGCTAAACTCAATGCTAACAATAAAAGACGATATGACCATATATCGGGAACTCCGGCCAGGAGACGCTGTGTTGCTTCGGAACTTAGGAGTCACTGGAAAACATAAGCTGGCCGACCGTTGGAGAGACGGAGTGTATGAGATAGAATCCCAAATGCCTGGCCTCCCGGTATATCGTATCAGAGACACTAACGGCCGGGTAAAGGTATGGCACCGCAACATCTTCTTCCCATTCCGCAAGTGGAACAGGAAGAGGTCGAGATATTGGCCACACCGCTCAACGGTGAGCCCGATTTCCCAGAGCAGGGTCAAGAGACTGTTCATAATGAGACCCCCTTTGACATTACGGAAGATCCATTGGAGGGACCCTCTAAAAGGGATCACTCCACAGAAGGGGCATCTCCCGGAGGAGCTACGGGTAAAGGGCCCTGTGGGCCAACGCCTACTGAGGTGACACCCATAGGCCAACCTTTGGATCCACAGAGCCCGAGCTTTGTTCCTAACAGAGACTATTCAGAGACATTTCTCCCCTCAAGGGAAGAGGCTGAGCCTCAGGACTGTGCTTATTACTCCCCCGAGGGAGTTGCTGAAGAACAGCTCAGACGGAGGCAAAGAAACAGGTACCCTCCAACGCGGGTGGCCTATGATCAGATGGGGGCACCCCACTATGAGACTCAGCAGTGTCCTCGGAGCAGGCTCCGATCTGTGCTTATATTGTTCACAGAGTTGTGTAACATCGTCTAAAGTCATGCATGTGCTAAGTTGTATCTCCAATGCATTTTTCATTATATAAATGCTGTGTATAGTTATGACATTGGTGTTCCAAGCGAGGGCGTTGGGGATTTTACCAGGGGGGAGGATGTAGCCAGGTCCCCTGCGGTATTACCTTCTCCCCTGCGGTATTACCTTCTCCCCTGTATTGCGAGCGAGAGCACTAAAGGTTGCGGTTGGTATTACGATGTATGGTTCCGCCGGTTCGCGGAGCAGGGCGCCGCCATTGTTTAGGGCGTTGCGCATGCGTGAGAGCAGGAGTACTCCAGGACTACAGGGAGCTTGCGCCTGCGTAGTTACAGTCCCGAAAGCCCGCGAAGGATTAGCCAATAGGGAGGAGGATCTCTGCTGGTATCCGGAGCTATATTCCGCGCGCAGGAACTACGTAGGCAGTTGGGAACTGGAGCGGCAAGGGGTAAGATGTAGGGTGCTGGAGTCCCTGACTCCGAGCACTAGGCCAGTACTCCCCTAGGCCCCAGACAGTCCTGAGCCATGCTAGCGAAGTGTGATAGGGACCGGCCCGAGGTTAGGGACCTGCCCCTTAGCTAAAGCTAGTAGGGAAGGCAGCGGACAGTGTATCTTACACCGAGAGGTTTGGGCCTACGCGGGGTCCTACCGGGAACCATAGACTATTATGTGCGGAGTACTACAACCGGATGGTCATTATGTATGGACGACCGAAGAAGCGGTGATATTATCCACGCTGGAATTCACCTCACCCTTGGAGTCCACATAGTGATCCCTTGCAGACAGCAGCACCCACGGCAGGAGCCCGGGCAGGTAACATCACAATACACGTGCACCAACCAGGCCTACCATTGACATAGTGGCTGCGCAGTCGCACACAATACATCTACGCGGGATTAGGTACTGGGAGCGCAAGACATTGGGTGGGACTCACTGGACTTGAGGGTGGGATTATTGTGCGGGGACAGTAGCATCCACCGAGACGCCGTTAGGTGGACACCCACTGTGGTGCCCGCTATAAGTATTCGGAAGTATACCTTGAGTTGGGTTACCACGAGAGAGGAACCCCTGTTATTATCTGTTTGACTTCAATTGCTCAATGCTTAGTAAAGAAGTATTCGTTATCGTATAGTATTGTATGTATTCATTTGTTGTCCTGCGAGGAACCACTCCCCCTCTGGCGGGAGCCATCGCAGGTGGAGGCGCTGCATCAGTATAAGTGATATCCTTAGTATAGATAGCCCCAGGTTCCCGTGGCGGAGACTCAGCCCTCCTGCGAGCTAACAGGTGACGCACCACACATGAGTAACCATATATTTTCCTGCACCCACACAGTAGAATCTGAGATTGGGGGGGAAATACCCGTTACACAAGGGTGGGCAACTCTATTCCCCAAAGGGCCACCAACAGGTCAGGTTTTCAGGATATCCCTGCTTTAGCACATGTGGCTCAGACAACCTGACCTGTTGGTAGCCCTTGAGGAGTGGAGTTGGCCACCCTTGGTCTAAGATATTCATTGTAACAGAACATATGATGCGAGGGTGGGAAAAGGGACACATGGAGAAGTTGGTCATTATGATTGAGCCACCTGTGCTGAAGCAGGGATATCCTTAAAACCTGACCTGTCGGACTAGAATTGCCCACCACTGCCTTAACGTCATAAGGGCCCCTGGAGTGCCAGCCCTTGTGACAGTCAGGGAACATCCCAAGGGCACTGAAACAGGGGGGGGGGGGAGGAAATGTAACCTGCTCAGATGGCTCTCCCTTTAGAAACCCGGCAGCAGTCACTGCAGGGAGATCTCTAGTCCGGGGAAACAGCCTGTACTGTGTGAGAGATCCCAGGGGAGATGTGTCTCTTATTCCAGACTCGCTGAGAGAAGCTGCCCAAGGACTTTAACACCCCTACCCCAGCCGAAGGTAACTGACATGCACTCGGATGTATATATTTGTTGGTGGTAAGGGGCTTAGGGTGAGTCCCCAGTCTTCACTGTGGCACACGCGCCCGGCGGGGTGGGCGGCACGTTCCCAGCGCTGCACCGCGATCTGCGGTCTGAGGGGAGAGGGAAGGTTTGCAATGGGAGGGTGCATGGCGGTGGGTTTGCGGGGGCGTGGCAATGACGTCCCACGACTGGTTCGCCCTCATCGGCTGAACCGCTGGCGGGGGCGAGGCCACGCCTCCGTCGCAAACACTAAACTCAAATTCCCCTGCCTGCCTGAAAACCTGTCACGCACCGCTGGGGAAAGGTGTGCGACAAGGTAGGAACTGGGACCGGAGGTACTGGGGGGGCGGGGCTTGATCTCACAGCGCACACCGAGGAGTGCGCTGTAGTAGTTCGTGGGACCGCAGCCTTAGTTCCGGAATCTGTATACAGAGTTATGCTGTTTAGTCGCGTTCCCTATAGGAGCTAGGTTGTTTTGTTTCCCTTTAACCCCGTGTTTTGCTAGTGAAAGTTGTTTGTTTTGAAGCTTCTGGATCAAAGCCCACATTGATTTTTTCTTTACAAAGTCTCCTGTATTTAAACACCAGCGCACACATCTCATACAGGCACCTAAAGTTTGTGGCTGAATATTTTTCCTTTGTAATAAAAGCCTGCTGGGTGGGATTGACTCTTCAATCTTGTGATAAATACTTACACTTCAAAACACTAGGTGGCAGCAGAGGATTACCCTGCAAGAACTCAATCTTAATATATAAAATTGAATGGTTAGTGAGGTTAGTGCTATCTGCGGTGAATCTGATTGGTCCTCAGCCTCTGGCCAATCAGATTGCTGTGTGTGACGTCACCCAACTGCCACTCTCTTCCCCCTCGGCCGGCCGGCCACACACACACACACACACACACACACACACACACACACACACACACACACACCTCTCCCCCCTCCAAATCACCTCTCCCCGCTCCAAATCACCTCTCCCCGCTCCAAATCACCGCTCCCCGCTCCAAATCACCTATCCCCCTCCCCGCTGCAAATCACCTATCCCCCTCCCCGCTGCAAATCACCTCTCCCCCTCCCCAGCGGCATCACCTCTCCCCCTCCCCGCTGCAAATCACCTCTCCCCCTCCCCAGCGGCATCACCTCTCCCCCTCCCCAGCGGCATCACCTCTCCCCCTCCCCAGCGGCGCTCAAACTCACCTCTCCCCCTCCCCAGCGGCATCACCTCTCCCCCCTCCCCGCTCCAAATCACCTATCCCCCTCCCCGCTCCAACTCACCTCTCCCCCTCCCCAGCGGCATCACCTCTCCCCCCTCCCCGCTCCAACTCACCTCTCCCCCTCCCCAGCGGCATCACCTCTCCCCCCTCCCCGCTCCAAATCACCTCTCCCCCCTCCCCGCTCCAAATCACCTCTCCCCCTCCCCGCTCCAAATCACCTCTCCCCCTCCCCGCTCCAAATCACCTCTCCCCCTCCCCAGCGGCATCACCTATCCCCCTCCCCGCTCCAAATCACCTCTCCCCCTCCCCAGCGGCATCACCTCTCCCCCTCCCTAGCGGCGCTCAAACTCACCTCTCCCCCTCCCCAGCGGCATCACCTCTCCCCCCTCCCCGCTCCAAATCACCTCTCACCCCTCCCCGCTCCAAATCACCTCTCCCCCCTCCCCGCTCCAAATCACCTCTCCCCCCTCCCCGCTCCAAATCACCTCGCTTCCCGCAGCTGCCACGCGGCGCGTAAAATGGCGGACCCCCTTCCTCCCTCGCGGCGCCGAGTCAGAAGATGGCGGCGCCCGGAAGTACAGGTAGGTGTCGCTCCCCCACCTCCGGCGCCAAACGGAACTGAGAAAGGGCGCATCAACTGAGACGTGTGTGTGTGTGTGTGTCACTGTCCACTGCCCCCCCTCCTGTCCACTGCCCCCCACTCCTGTCCACTGCCCCCCCTCCTGTCCACTGCCCCCCCTCCTGTCCACTGCCCCCCCCCCTCCTGTCCACTGCCCCCCCCTCCTGTCCACTGCCCCCCCCCCTCCTGTCCACTGCCCCCCCCCCCTCCTGTCCACTGCCCCCCCCTCCTGTCCACTGCCCCCCCCCTCCTGTCCACTGCCCCCCCCTCCTGTCCACTGCCCCCCCCTCCTGTCCACCGCCCCCCCCTCCTGTCCACCTCCCCCTCCTGTCCACCCCCCCTCCTGTCCACCCCCCCTCCTGTCCACCCCCCCCTCCTGTCCACCCCCCTCCTGTCCATTGCCCCCCCGTACCTCCTGTCCACTGTCCCCCCATCTTGTCCACTGTCCCCCCCCCTCCTGTCCACTGCCCCCCCCTCCTGTCCACCGCCCCCCCTCCTGTCCACCGCCCCCCCTCCTGTCCACCGCCCCCCCCTCCTGTCCACCGCCCCCCCCCCCTCCTGTCCATCGCCCCCCCCCCTCCTGTCCTCCGCCCCCCCCCTCCTGTCCACCGCCCTCCCCTCCTGTCCACCGCCCCCCCCCTCCTGTCCACCGCCCCCCCCCTCCTGTCCACCGCCCCCCCCCCCTCCTGTCCACCGCCCCCCCCCTCCTGTCAACCGCCCCCCCCTCCTGTCCACCGCCCCCCCTCCTGTCAATTGCCCCCCGTCCCCTTGTCCACTGTCCGTCCCTCCTGTCCACTGTCCCCCCCCCCCTCCTGTCCAATGTCCGTCCCTCCTGTCCACTGTCCCCCCATCCTGTCCACTGCCCCCCCCCCCTCCTGTCCACTCTCCATCCCCACCCCCTCCTGTCCACTGTTCATCCCCCCCCTCCTGTCCACTGTTCGTCCCTCCCCTCTGGGGAACACGGAGGGAGAGAGAAGGGAGCGGGAAATTTTACTCATGGGCAACGCCAGGTCTCTCTCCCCCTCGCCGCTACAACTCACCTCTCTCCCTCCCCGCCGCCGCTCCAACTGGAACAGATGGCGGCGCCCGGAAGGACACCTCTCACCCCTCCCCGCTCCAAATCACCTCTCCCCCCTCCCCGCTCCAAATCACCTCTCCCCCCTCCCCGCTCCAAATCACCTCGCTTCCCGCAGCTGCCACGCGGCGCGTAAAATGGCGGACCCCCTTCCTCCCTCGCGGCGCCGAGTCAGAAGATGGCGGCGCCCGGAAGTACAGGTAGGTGTCGCTCCCCCACCTCCGGCGCCAAACGGAACTAAGAAAGGGCGCATCAACTGAGACGTGTGTGTGTGTGTGTGTGTGTCACTGTCCACTGCCCCCCCTCCTGTCCACTGCCCCCCACTCCTGTCCACTGCCCCCCCCTCCTGTCCACTGCCCCCCCTCCTGTCCACTGCCCCCCCCCTCCTGTCCACTGCCCCCCCCTCCTGTCCACTGCCCCCCCCTCCTGTCCACTGCCCCCCCCCTCCTGTCCACTGCCCCCCCTCCTGTCCACTGCCCCCCCCTCCTGTCCACTGCCCCCCCTCCTGTCCACTGCCCCCCCCTCCTGTCCACTGCCCCCCCCTCCTGTCCCACTGCCCCCCCCCCTCCCTGTCCACCGCCCCCCCCCTCCA
>NC_134484.1:10086176-10107771 GCF_040206685.1 Ascaphus truei | reverse complement strand
ACACCGACTGACACACACCACACCGACTGACACACACACACCGACTGACACACACACACCGACTGACACACACACACCGACTGACACACACGACACCGACTGACACACACACACCGACTGACACACACACACCGACTGACACACACCGACTGACACACACCGACTGACACACACACACCGACTGACACACACACACCGACTGACACACACACACACCAACTGACACACACACACACACACCGACTGACACACACACACACACACACACACCGACTGACACACACACACACACACACACACACACACACACACCGACTGACACACACACACACACACCGACTGACACACACACACCGACTGACACACACACACACCGACTGACACACACACACCGACTGACACACACACACACCGACTGACACACACACACCGACTGACACACACACACACCGACTGACACACACACACACACCGACTGACACACACACACACAGACTGACACACACACACACACACACACACAGACTGACACACACACACACACACCGACTGACACACACACACACACACACCGACTGACACACACACACACCGACTGACACACACACACCGACTGACACACACACACACACACACCGACTGACACACACACACACACACCGACTGACACACACACACACACCCCCACACACACACACTGACTGCCGCACGCGCACACACACACTGACTGACTGCCGCACGCACACACTGACTGACGCGCACACAAACCCTGACTGACGCACACACTGACTGAGGCACACACGCACACACTGACTGTGTGTGCGTCAGTCAGTCTGTGTGTGTTTGTGTTTCTGCCTCAGACTCACTGACGCGCGCGCAAACACACAGTGACTGACGCACACATGCTACATGAAGCTGTAAAGGAGGGGGGGGGGACTGGATTGATGTGAATGGGGGACAAACAGAGAGAGGGGGGAGGAGAGAGAGGAACGGGAACATTACATCCCGGGCAACGCCGGGTCTCTCAGCTAGTCTACTATATATTTCTCAAACAGTCATATGTTTCTATGTCTGTATGT
Source organism: Ascaphus truei (assembly GCF_040206685.1). NCBI lineage: Eukaryota > Metazoa > Chordata > Amphibia > Anura > Ascaphidae > Ascaphus > Ascaphus truei. Next base: position 10,106,692 of record NC_134484.1, on the reverse strand, counting down.
GTCTCCCTGTGTCCCTCCCTGTGTCCCTAGCGGCAATCCCATTGGACCTTGGGCCAGGCCAATGAGATTGCTCCCTTGGCCCACCCGCCCGCCCCTGCACACCTCTCATTGGCCTGAGGCGGAGTGACGGGCCAAAGGAGAGACACACACACACTCACACACACAGTCACTCACTCTCCTCGGATCTGCTCCAGTCGCGTGTGTGTGTGTGCCCCCCTCACCGCAAACCCCCGCCCCCCTCACCGCAAACTCCCCGCCCCCCCCGCACCGCAAACCCCTCGCCCCCCTTAACCGCAAACCCCCCACCCCCCCTCACCGCAAACTCCCCGCCCCCCGCAACCCCCCCGCCCCCCCACTGCAAACCCCCCCTCACCGCAAACCCCTGCCCCCCCTCACTGCAAACCCCCCCCCCCTTACCGCAAACCTCAGCCTCCCCGGCGCCAAGCCTCCTAGACCTCACCTCTCACACGCCGCCAGCAAAACTCCCGCCGCCTGCCCACTCAGCTCATCTCATCGCGGCCCCGTCTTACCACCGGGAGCACCAGTTAACTCCCCCTGCAGCCGAGCCGGGAGCGCAAGGAGGTAACCTCCCCCCCCCCCCACCAAACACAACCCCCACCCGCGGCCGAGCCGGGAGCACCGGGGGCGGAATGAGGTAACCTCCCCCCTCACACCCCACCGCGGCCGAGCCGGGAGCACCGGGGCGCAAGGAGGTAACCTCCCCCCCCCCACCACACACAACCCCCCGCCCCCGCGGCCGGGAGCACCGGGTGGCGCAAGAGGTAACCCCCCCCTCCACATAACCCTCCCCCCCTCCACACATCCTCCCCCCCACACACAAACAACCCCCCCCACACACAACCCCCCCCACACACACACACAACCCCCCCACACACAACCCCCCCCACACACACACAACCCCCCCCTCCACACACAACCCCCCCCCCCCGCGGCCGGGAGCACCGGCTGGCGCAAGGAGGTACACACACACACAGTGACACACACACAGTGACACACACACAGTCACACACACACAGTCACACACTGACTGACACACAGTCACACACTGACTGACACACAGTCACACACTGACTGACTGACACACAGTCACACACTGACTGACACACAGTCACACACAGACACTCACCCACTCACCCACTCACCCACTCACCCACTCACCCACTCACCGCGCACGCAACACTGACTGACGCACACTGACTGAGGCACACACACACACTGACTGCCTGACACACACTGAATGGCGCCCGCGCACACACACTGACTGACGCACACACTGACTGACACACACACACACACACACTGCCTGCCACGCGCACGCACACACCCCATGACTGACGCACGCACACACCCCATGACTGACGCACGCACACACCCCATGACTGACGCACACACACCCTGACTGACGCACGCACACACACACCCTGACTGACGCACGCACACACACACCCTGACTGACGCACGCACACACACCCTGACTGACGCACGCACACACACACCCTGACTGACGCACGCACACACACACCTGACTGACGCACGCACACACACCCTGACTGACGCACGCACACACACCCTGACTGACGCACGCACACACACACCCTGACTGACGCACGCACACACACACCCTGACTGACGCACGCACACACACACCCTGATTGACGCACGCATACACACCCTGACTGACAAAAGCACACACACACCCTGACTGACGCACGCACACACACACCCTGACTGACGCACGCACACACACACCCTGACTGATGCACGCACACACACACCCTGACTGACGCACGCACACACACACACCCTGACTGACGCACGCACACACACACACACCCTGACTGACGCACGCACACACACACCCTGACTGACGCACACACACACACACCCTGACTGACGCACGCACACACACACCCTGACTGACGCACGCACACACACACCCTGACTGACGCACGCACACACACACCCTGACTGACGCACGCACACACACCCTGACTGACGCACGCACACACACACCCTGACTGACGCACGCGCACACACACACCCTGACTGACGCACGCACACACACCCTGACTGACGCACACACACCCTGACTGACGCACGCACACACACACCCTGACTGACGCACGCACACACACACCCTGACTGACGCACACACACACCCTGACTGACGCACACACACACCCTGACTGACGCACACACACACCCTGACTGACGCACACACACACCCTGACTGACGCACGCACACACACACTGACTGACGCACGCACACACACACTGACTGGCGCACACACACTGACTGGCGCACACACACACTGACACACCCTGACTGAGGCACGCACACACCGACTGTGTGTGTGTGTGTGTGTGCGTCAGACTCACTGACGCGCACACACACACACACACACTGACTGACTGACGCACACACAATGACTGACGCACACACTGCATGAAGCTGTAAAGGGGGACAAACAGAGCTGTAAAGGAGGGAGGGGGGGACTGGATTGATGTGAATGGGGGACAAAACAGAGAGAGGGGGAAGGAGAGAGGGCGACAGAGAGGGAGCGGGGAACATTACATCCCGGCAACGCCGGGTCTCTCAGCTAGTATTATATATTTGGTTTTCTCACCAACTGGAAAAGTTTTAAAACATTTTTTTTATTAATTTTTTATATCAGTGAGACTTTATTGAAGTAATTTAATTCTGAGATGTGAGAGTGTCAGAGGCCTGAACATCCCCCAAAAACGCAGACTAGTCCAGGCGGAAGAGGTAAGACTTGATGTTAGTGTGACCATGCTCAGGGCCGTCTTAACGTATGGGCATGCTGGGCAGTTGCCCGGGGGCCCACAGCATAGGGGGGGCCCCACGTGCCCGGCCCATGCATGCCCACCAATGCTCTCCCCCCGCCCTGCACCCCGGCTCGCTCTTTGGGTTGCCAGGTGTCCGGTAAAATATGAGAGATGATACGGACATGGGATAGAGCAGGGCTGCTGCTGCTAGGGGGCTGGGCAGCTTCTGATTGGCTGAATTACACAGCAGCAACCAATCAGGAGGAGGCAGGAGCCTGGGGGGTGGGGCCAAAGAGCGGAGGAAAAGCATGCAGCAGAGAGGTGAGGCTGTGTCTGTGTGTCTCAGTGTGTGTCTGTCTATCTGTGTCCTGTCTGTGTGTGTGTGTGTGTCTCAGTGTGTGTATGTGTGTGTATCTGTGTGTGTGTCTCATTGTGTGCGTTTGAGTGAGTGAGTGAGTGAATGTCTGTGTGTGTGTGTGTGTGTGTGTATCCTGGAAACAGGGTCATGTGTGATGTGTGAATAGCTCCAGTTAGCTTTAAACTCAGCCCCCTTTCCAAAGCACACCAAGTCCTGCTATGTTTTTTTCACATTATTGGAAAAGTGTCAATATATACAGGCACTTGTGATGTTATGTAGTGATGGGAGAGTGCTTCTTTATAGGTGCTTTGTAGTTAAAGGCAGGTAAAAAGGAGATGGCCTTGCCAGAGGAGTGTATCATGGACGGGTACTCACTCAGCCAGAGTCAGGAATGAAAGGAAGTGTGGGGGAATCTGGGTAACAGGAATAATCTAGGGACAGACTAACTGTCAGCATGACAAGGGGGAGGGCAGAATAGCCCATTCTCAGAAAGTTCTCAGAGGTTACTATAGCAACTCACTTTCTTCATGCACATAGGCAGGGATGGCAACATTGTATATATATATCACACAGGCACAGTGTGTGTACAGAGCAAAATACGTGCAGCTGAAAATAAGGAACTGACAGGCAGAAGCTGCAAAGGAGGGGGGGGTGAACAGAGGAGACAGAATTAGATACTCCTGATCCAGGACACTCCCCGTCTGGTATCTGGAGGTACCACTATATAACTGGAAAATGTGGAACATATGTGGCAATGCAAACAAAACATAACATAATAATGCAACGTTCATGTCCACATAACAATGTGATACCAGCCGGTATCACTGGCTTCAAAGTCCTTTGGCAGGTCCTTTAGCAAAGGTTCTTGGGTGGATGCACCGGTCCAGGTTAGCTGGGTGCACCACAATGTCTCTCTGTAAAAGTCTCTGGCCCTGTTTCCTTTTAAACTTTTGAGAGAACAGTCCTTTTGTCTCTGTAGTTTTCTCTACAAAGTGCATCACCTTGTGGATGTGCTAGTCATGGTAGTCTCTCACTCTATCACCTGGCGTTTGGCAGAAGGAGATGGCTTTTGGCTCCTTGCGAATGCGGATCAGTACTCCTTAAAGACTGTTTGTCAAGTCCGGTTCAGTACAGAGAGTGTAGTCTGGAGAGACTCTCTGGTGTTGAGCACAGGCATCGTACGCTACCCGGATTTGGCCAGGTTTCTGGGGGTGGTAGACACCAGATGATTGAGGTACCAGCATTCTTCACCTTCCTTCAGTGGAGGTGCTGGCTTTGCGTGGCCGCTAAGGAATATCTTCTGGATGAAGGCCACAAAGTTATTTTTGGACTCCGGTTTCCTTTGTAAATCGCAGCGGAGCGAAATGAGTCTAGAGATGGCATGTTCTTTGTTGTTTGGGAGGCGTCTTCTTGGTGAAAGGAATGGTAGTGGGGTCGCCCAACTGCCCGATCTGTTTTTGAAGTGCTCCTTATCCATTGATCTCAGGATTTCTCTTTCTTCCATCGATGGTGTTTGCTTGTCGTCATCCCTTGTTGTCTGGAACGCTGTGCAGCCTAGTTTATTGGCACATTTCTCTGGCACGATAACGTCTCCGTGTATTTTGATGATACGCCTTTGTGTCTCTTTGTTAACTGCCCTCAGGAGGTTGTTTTCTCCCTGGACATGACGAAGAACAATCTCTTTTGCCCCTGTAAATCCCTTTGTGAAATGTCTCTGCAACAGTCTCTTTTTAGATGTGTGAAAGAACAGTCTTTTTTCCCCTGTAGTTTCACCTGCAGGGCGCAATCTTTTGTGGCTATGCCAGCTGTGGCGGTTGGCTGCTTTGCCACTTGGTATTCTGCGGAGAGGAATGACTATATGTCTTAGCCGTGCCATTGCTCGCAGGAGGACTGTCAGATATGTTTCTTTTCCTTTGGACGATCCTTTTGTCGGTCACCTTCAGGAGGTTACTTTCTTCCTTCGGCAGAGTCGACTCATCATTCTTAGTTGTCTGGACTGCTGAGCATCTTAGGCCATTGTCACATTCCCCTGATGCGAAGATGTTTTTGTTGTTCTCAGGGGTATGACCTTGTCTCTACTCTTTGCTTGGCCATCCTGTCACTTGGATATGGCCAAGACATGGGTCGGAGAGGGACGTGTGTCCACATTCTGTTATCACTGTTCTGTGGGTGTCAACATAGTCTGGTTCGTGCCCTTTGTCAATGCACACATTGCCCACTATTACCCATCCTAGATCAAGTGTTTGGGCGAATGGGGCGTTGTGGGGTCCTTTGTGCTGTTTATGGACCTTGTGAACCCTCAGGATGTCCCTGCCGAGCAGCAGCAATATCTTGAGGACTTGTTCTACCGGCGGGATGTAGTTGGCTATTCCTCTTAGGCGAGGGGATGGCATGCCACGTCTGGTGTGAGAATCTATTCCCTGTTTGCCGCCATGTGGTTGCATTCGATGAGTGTGGGAGAGCTATCTTCACTCTGTTGTCCACTGAATGTATGATGTAGCCATTTGCTCTTCTCCCTGTTGTCTCAGTTAACACTGCACAGGTTCTGAGGGTGTAGGGTGAGGCATTGTCTTGTGCATTGAACAAGCTGAAGAATTCCGTCTCCGCCAATGATCTGTTACTTTGATCGTTGATGATTGCATACATTCGAAAAGCCCTCTCAGGTTGTCCCTGGGGGTGCACTGCGACAAGGCATATTTTGGAGCAGGACCTTTTGTCACATCCTTTTCCGCAAACCTCGGTGCACTGAGACGTGACAGATGTTGGCTCTCCTTCTCCTTCCTCCCTGCCATGCTCCGCTACGGAGGATGGGTTGTTGAGTTGATGGAGTGTCAGTGCCTCTGGATGTAGAGTTGTTATGTGCTTGTCACTTTTGCACACTGCACATTTGATGGCTTCTTTACAGTCTTTGGCTAGGTGAGTTGTGGAACTGCAGCACCTGAAGCAAACTCAGAATTCTCCGAGTAACTTCTTGCGTTCCTCTATGGACTTCATCCTGAATCCAAAGCACCTGTTAAGTGGGTGTGGTTTCTTGTGTATGGAACATTCCCTGTTTGGGTCCCTTGGTTTCTTGTCTCCGGCGACCGACTGGTCAGGAGTAGTTTGGGTCGTGGGGGACATATCCGTCCTGTGGACTGAGATAGGTGTTCTAGCTTTACCGTATCTCGCCGCTGGCCTTAACATTCTTAAGGTTGCTTGCACTGTGTGTGGTCTGTGCACCTAAGATGAAACTGGGATCGTTCATTGTCCTTGCTGCTTCGCGGATGAAGCTCAAGAAGAATGAGAAGGGAGGGAAGGCGACTTGCTTCTCCCTTTTGTATTTGGAGCCTTGTGACGTCCATCTTTCTTGGGGGTTTTAGGGTAGCTTCTCCAAGATGGATCTCACTCCGCGAGCTGAGTCTAGGACGTTGAGACCTATTTGGGATTGGTCGGTTTTTGCAAACTCCAGCTCCTGCAGCAGATCTCCAAGCTCTCGTAACTTCGAGTAGTCCTCTGCTGTGATTCTAGAAAAGTCGTCGACTCTTCAAAAGAGTGCGTCTTCGACTGCTTCGGGGCTAACGCAGCACTCCTCTAACCTTTCCCATACTAGGTCAAGACCTACTTGGGGATGGTTTACATTCGCTGCCCTGAGTCTCTTCTCATGTTCTATGGATTCTTTCCCCAGCCATTTGGTAAGTAGGCTGAGTTCTTCCCTTGCGGAGAAGCCCAGACTCTTGATTGCGTCTTTGAATGTGAACTTCCATATTCGTAAGTTCTCGGGAAAGTCGTCAAAGTTGGTAAGTCCTGTTTATACCATGTCACGCCGGATCATGTACTTGCTCATGTCTGTTAGGCCTGAGGCATCGGTGTGTTGGTTGCGGTCCGATGTGGTTGCCAAGAGGGTCCTTGCAGTCGCCTCTTCCTTGGAGTGGACGTGTGATGACTGCTGGTCAGTGTGAGGGGCTGTGTTTTCCCGTGTGGGTGTACCTGGATTGCGAGCCTGTTGTAGTGCACCCGTGTGCGCCCTGGCGTGTGGATCACTTTTGCGGCTGTAGCTATCCCAGGTAGCGTGTACCCTTGAAGGAAATGCGTCTTCTCCACGTGGACCTAGCAAGTCTTCGGTGTCTATGGTGTCACCCTCGTCGTGTTGAGATGGTGCGCTGGTGTTTACGCTGAAGAGGCTCCTCACATAGTCTTCAGTGCATTGGACTGGATCCTCTGAGGCTATCCATCTGTACGGTTGCTCCCCGCCATCTTGTCTCGTTCCTGCCTCTAAGACTTCAGCTTGGGCTAAGGTGGCGGCAGCGTCCTCTTCTTTGCTTAGAGCTTCTAGATTTGCGTCAAATTCGGCCTTTCTACGCACAGCGGCGGCATTGGCAGCGTTCTGCTCCTCCTCTTCTATGCGCGCTCTTTCTGCTCTTACAGCTGCCTCTCTCCGACCATATTCAGCCCTGGTACGTGCGGCCTCTGCGGTGGCTTGCACCTTGGTAGCGTTTGCGCTGGACACGTTTGTGACGGTAGGGGGAAATATGTTAATAAAGGTTAAGTCTGCCATTACCCCTGCCTGTCAGTAATATATTGGTATTGTATTATATGTTATGTATATACAGTCATGTGAAAAAGAAAGTACACCCTCTTTGAATTCCATGGTTTTACATATCAGGACATAATAACAATCATCTGTTCCTTAGCAGGTCTTAAAATTAGGTAAATACAACCTCAGATGAACAATACTGTACATGACATATTACACCGTGTCATGATTTATTTAACAAACATAACATTTATATTTAACAAACATGATTTATTTAACGAAAATAAAGCCAAAATGGAGAAGCCATGTGTGAAAAACTAAATACACCTTATGATTCAATAGCTTGTAGAACCACCTTTAGCACCAAAAACTTGAAGTAATCGTTTTCTGTATGACATCAGTCTCTCACATCGTTGTGGAGGAATTTTGGCCCACTCTTCTTTACAACGTTGCTTCAGTTCATTGAGGTTTGTGGGCATTTGTTTATGCATAGCTCTCCTCAGGTCCAGCCACAGCATTTCATATCGGATTGAGGTCTGGACTTTGACTGGGCCATTGCAACACCTTGATTCTTTTCTTTTTCAGCCATTCTTTTGTAGATTTGCTGATGTGCTTGGGATCATTGTCCTGTTGCATGACCCAATTTCGGCCAAGCTTTAGCTTTCGGACAGATGGCCTCACAATTGACTCTAGAATACTTTGGTATACAGAGGAGTTCATGGTCGACTCAATGACTGCAAGGTTCCCAGGTCCTGTGGCTGCAAAAACAAGCCCAAATCATCACCCCTTCACTACTGTGCTTGACAGTTGGTATGAGGTGTTTGTGCTGATATGCTGTGTTTGGTTTACGCCAAATGTGGCGCTGTGCATTATGGCCAAACATCTCCACTTTGGTCTCGTCTGTCCACAGGACAATTTTCCAGAAGTCTTGTGGTTTGTTCTGATGCAACTTTGCAAACCTAAGCCGTGATGCCATGTTCTTTTTAGAGACAAGAGGCTTTCTCCTGGCAACCCTTCACAACAAACCATACTTGCTCAGTCTTTTCTAATTGTACTGTCATGAACTTTAACATTTAACATGCTAACTGAGGCCTGTAGAGTCTGAGATGTAACTCTTTGGTATTTTGCAATTTTTCTGAGCATTGCACGGTCTGACCTTTGGGTGAATTTGCTGGATGTCCACTCCTGGGAAGATTGGCAACTTTCTTGAATGTTTTCCACGTTTGAATAATCTTTCTCACTGATGGACTTTAAATTGTTTGGAAATGGCCTTACAACCCTTGCCAGATTGTTGGGCAGCAACAATTGCTTCTCTAAGATCATTGCTGATGTCTTTCCTCCTTGGCATTGCGTTAACACACACTTGAATGCTCCAGACCAGCAAACTGCTAAAACTTTGTCTTTTATAGAGGTGGTCACACTTGCTGATGATCAATTAATCAAGGGCATTTGATTAACAGCACCTGTGTTCTACTTAGCATCTTAATTCCTATGGAAGCAGTAAAGGTGTACTTAGTTTTTCACACATAGCTTCTCCATTTTGGCTTTATTTTTGTTAAATAAATCATGACACGGTGTAATATGTCATGTGTTGTTGTTCATCTGAGGTTGTATTTACCTAATTTGTAGACCTGCTAAGGAACATATGCTTGTTATTATGTCCTGATATGTAAAACCATGGATTTCAAAGAGGGTGTATTTTCTTTTCCACATGACTGTATATGTATGTCTTTGCTTGGTTCCAGCACCTCAGGAATCAGGGGTTAATAGGTTTGCATATGTAGCCCTCTGTAAACAGCACGGGCTATACATATCTTTCTCCTACTGTGGTAAGTCCTGTTAAGGGCAAGCGCCAGTAGTAATCATGGGTTTTCCCCCTTCACGCCCTGCCTTGAGTGATAGATGCAGGCCCCTGACTCTGCTGCAGGCATGAGACAGAGGGGAGGTCTTGCTGACATCATAAGAGGTGGGGCTGACTCTATTTAGCAGCCAGTTCCTGTAAGTGAAAGTTAGTTATATCCTGGGAGCTGAAGAGGCTGGTTCCGTGCTAGTCTAGTCTTGGGAGGAGTTGGAGGTGACAGTGCTAGCTGCGCTGTCCTGGGAGCAGAAGAGAGAAAGAACTCTGGCCTATGAGTTTGGAGAGTGAGCAGAGGCTCCAGTGGACCAATGCCCCTCACCCTGATGAGGGGGTTATGGGGAGATTCTACCCCCACCCAGAGGATACCCTCTGAGGTGGGCATTGAGGTATTGATGCCCCCCACAGACCATCCTGTCGGAGTGCACACTTGGAGGGAAGGAGAGGAGGAAAGGCCTGTACAGATTGGAGGGTCGTGTGTTTTACTGCTGCTGTGTGCTGCCACTGCTTCTGTGTGCAGATCATAGACAATAAAGACACCTTGCTGCTTTTACCAGAGGCTCTGTGTAATTCGGGAGCACTCACCCTGGGACCAGGGTTATTTCTATGTATGGGTCCTGCCCCACATCCCTGGGGAATACAGAGAATGGAGGCGCTGCACCACCACTAAGAGAATGGAGGCTACTACCCCAGAAGCCTGGTCCTGTTATCCCCCGCACCACCGCGGGAGACTCAGGCCCTCCTGTTCCACGCAGGTATGCACCACCAAGTACATGTAGCCAGCCCTCACTACACCCTAGATATGCCAGTTGTGTCTGGGGGGGGGGGGGGGGGTGGGGAGGAATATGGGTTACACATATAATTGTTGCAAATATGATGTTGCAGTCCTACCCACCAATCAGGGTCAGCATGTAGGCAGCTCCTGGCCCTGAGTGTTGCAATATTATGGTTTAAGTATATAAAAAAGTGGGGATGGAGACCCCTAGCAGACAGAGCCTGCAGAGAGTTAGGCTGCGTCCATAGAGGGGGGAGCAGTGCTGAGGCACGCTGATGCTGAGGCTCGCCTGCAGAAGCTGTGCGATTTCCACAGGCGGGGGGAGGTGGGGCAGTGACGTCACTGGGCCAATCGCCCGCGACGCACAGACGTCAACGTCACGGCGCCGTGACGTTGATGCTGCTTCGCGCTGATTGGATGTTTTCAGCCGACAGCGCGCAGAAAAACAGCTTGGCTGTCGGCTGAAAAATCCAACTCGTCAGCACGCCTGCGGACGCTCGCGTGAGCCCCCTCTAAAGACATCCTCATTGAGGATGCTGGGGTTCAGCGCAGAGCGTCCGCACGGCTCAGCGCTGCTTGTCCTTCTATGGACTCAGCCTTAGTCTGCGTCCAGGGTCAGCGCTTAGGTGCTGACCCGTGCTGAGGCACGCTGAAGCTTCTCAGTGAGCCGCTGCAGCCGCAATGGGAGCGGCTTTAGCAGGGGCTCGCGCATGCTTCCGCAAGCGTGCGGAAGCATAGGTCTTATTCAAATGATAGATTTTCACGCTCATGGGAGCGCAGCTCCATGACATCACAGCTCCCCCCCCCCCGACACGCCCCTGGACCTAGTCCAGGGAAAGCACCCGCCTTACAGAGGTGTTGCTGTGACAGGGAGAAACTGCAGTGTCCAAGCCAGTGCTGGTCTCAGGCCTGAAAACCAGTCCTGTAGGCACTGGGCAAAGAAAGAACAGGGGAAATCTCTGAAAGTAGGTCCCTGTGACTAGTTAGGCCGGGTACTCCCCAATTTCCCCAGTTGGGTAGGTGTGATGTTTGTGTCTTTTGTATAGTTGTGGATATGTTTTTCCAATAAATTAATTTGATAAACTCTTGTGTTCTGTATGGCGATATTGATCCCTGGCATTAGTCCTGGTCTCCCGTGACAGCCTATTTTTTGGTGGCAGCGGTGGGATCGCCAGGCTCAGCACCGATTATTCTTCAGGGAATATCTGTCCTGAGTGAGGTCTCCATTTTGAAGACCACAGAACTCAGAGTTACAGCTGTACAATACTCAGACACCAGTCCCTGTAGTTTAGTCAAAGTACAGACAAGACTACAAAGATGCCAGCCAAGTATCGGTCCTGGACCAAGGACTGGATCTTTCTCCGGTGTGAGGAGTGCGGAATACCTACGAGAAACCGCAACAAGACGCAGCTGATTTCCGACTTGCTAGCATATGAGGCGCAGCGCTCAGGGGTTAGAGCTAAAGCACCGGCAGCCCTGAGGCAGTTCCGGGTCCCTCTGGACTTCAGGAATCACCAGCCAACTCCGATGAGGAGTCAGAGGAGGATTCGACGGAGCCGCCTGCAGTGGAGGTGGGCATGCCAGCCTACATCAGGCATGCGCTGGATGACCTAGGCAGCGAGGCCACTGCTTCTGAGTGAGTCTCCCTGCTCCAGCTCCTGACGGCTCACGCATCTACCCAATCATCTGTAGGAAGTCAGAGGTCCCGTGCCAGTCGGGCACCCCGAATCAAGTATAGCAGCTTTGCAGCGTTTTGCGAGGACACGAATGACATTGATGGATATCAACGGTCCTTTGAGAACTATTGTGACATGCACGACCTACCTGAGGAGGACTGGGTCAAATACCTGGCTCCTCAGCTGTGTGGCAAAGCAGCTGTGGCACACCGTGAGATGGACCGGGAGGATGCAAAGGACTACCCAGTTGTGAAGGAGGTGCTACTGGCGCGGTGTGCCCTGAACAAGAGGTCCCAAGACACGCACCTTGAGTTCATGTCCCGGCTAGATCACAATTCTAAAAGATGGATCGCAGGGTGTGAGGTAACAACCTTTAAGGCACTCCATGACCTGATGGTCAAAGAACAGTTTATGCTAAAATGCTTGCCAGAGATACAAGAAGGGGTTACCGACCGCAAACCAGCCAGCGCGAGGAAAGCGGTGGCCCTAGCCGATGACTTTGTAGCCGCACGTCCTTATCTTCGGAGGCAGCCCACGGTACCCCTTAAACCGACAGTACCCTTACAGCCTCAACAGCCTGATGCCGCCCAAACCAGCACGAGCTCCTGGCGGTCAGCCGCAGCGCCTAACAGCACCCGGCCGGCTCCTACTGAGTTCATCCATGAACGGTGATGCTTCAGGTGCAACCAGACTGGGCACATGAAACGTGACTGTCCCAAGCTTCTCCAGCCCCAGGGTGCGGGGCTGGGTAACGTACCCAAGCGGCCCGGGCCGTCGCCTGGATAGGCAGCCCAGATGATCCAGCACCCTCCCCTATGTTCCCGGTGGCAGTCGCAGCGACCCAAGCGACCAACCTCTTTGTTCCAGTCGAACCAGCCTCCCAGGTTGCCACATTTGGTCTTGGTCCCTCAGATGTCCGGATCAAGCACCTTCAACCAGTGACCATTGGGGACCGGATGACAGCCGGTATGCTGGATTCCGGTGCTGCCGTTACTCTGGTTCGGCCAGATATGGTCGGGCCAGAGCATCTTCTACTTAGGGAGGGGATGAGGGTGACTCTGGCGGATGGGGGCAGCAAATCCCTCCAAGTGGCCCGTGTGTTCTTGGACTGGGGTGTAGGCCAAGGCATCCACGATATCGGCATTCTGCCCGGCTTAGATGCTCCTGTACTGTTGGGCAATGACTTGGGTCAACTCTGATGCAGCTATGAGGAGGACGATGCCGTAGCTGTAGCTTCGGTGACTCGGAGCCAGAGTCTCCATGGTCTCGCCCCAGACTCCGCTGCGGTTCAGGGTCCCAATCCTGAAACTGTAACTTCCTAGGCCTTGGAACCCCCAGTCGTGGACGTTCCGGAGAAGGTTGACCGGGTAAGTCGAGCGGAGTCTGCCCTGACTGAGACTGATATCCGAGACTGTGTGACTAGGGCCAGTGGGCTGGAGCAAAGCCAGACGTTCCGGGATGCTGTATGGATGGACCCGAGCTTGGAGGCCATGAGGCAGCGTGCTGCTGCACCGTCCTCCGAGTCCGGATCTGAGCGGATCCTGTGGCGTCAGGGACTCTTATACAGGGAAAAAGCCCCGACAGCTTCGGACAGACCATGGACAGCCAAATGTCTGTTGGTGGTACCTACTAAGTACCGCGCACAGTTATTGCACTTAGCACATGCGATCCCGCTGGCCGGGCATCAGGGGGTTACCCGTACGAGGCAAGGCGATCGGGCAAGGCCCCCCTGAGGCCGCCACCAGTGATAGTGGAATTCATTGTGGAGTGGCCAGTTCCCAGAACTAAGAAGCAGGTGTTAGCCTTTTTGGGGACCGCTGGGTATTACTGCAAATTTGTACCCCATTACAGTGCTGTGGCCAAACCCTTGACTGACCTGACTAAAAAGAGGCTCCCTCGCACGGTAACCTGGTCAGCGGAGTGTGAGGGTGCCTTCTCAGCTCTCAAGGCTGCCCTGGCAAGCGCTCCGATCCAAGCAGCTCCCGACTATGATTAGCGGTTCCTGATTCAAACTGATGCCTCTAACTTTGACACTGGTGCAGTGTTGAGTGTGGGGGGTGCCGATGGGGTTGAACATCCAATCATGTACCGCAAGTTATTAGATTGGGAGGCTGCTTATGCTATGGTTGAGAAAGCGTGCCTGGCTATAGTATGGGCTCTCAGGAAGCTTCAACCATATGTGTATGGCTGCCCGTTTACGGTCATTACTGACCAACACCCCCCGAGTTGGCTACAGCGGGTGTCAGGGGATAACACCAAGCTGCTTCGGTGGAGTCTGACCCGCCAAGAATTTGAATTTACTGTTCCCCCCTCGCTCCCCCACCCTCCTCCCCCCCACCTCCCCCCATCCCTGCCCCCTTTCACCTCCCCTCCCTCTCCCCACCTCCCCCCTCCCCCCACCTTCCCCCCTCTCCACCTTCCCCCCTCTCCCCCCCTCCCCCCCTTCACCTCCCCTCCCTCCCCCCCTTCACCTCCCCTCCCTCCCCCCTTCACCGCCCCTCCCTCCCCTCCTTCACCTCCCCCCACCTCCCCCCTCCCTCCCCCTTTTCACCTCCCCTCCTCCCTTCACCTCCCCTCCCCCATTCACCTTCCCCTCCCTCCCCCACTTCACCTCCCCTCCTCCCCTTCAACTCCCCCTTCACCTCCCCTCCCCCCCTTCACCTCCCCCCTTCACCTCCCCTCCTTCACCTCCCCTCCTCGCCTTCACCTCCACTACCCCCCTTCACCTCCCTCCCCCCCTTCACCTCCCCTCCCCCCCTTCACCTCCCCTCCCCCCTTCACCTCCCCTCCCCCCTTCACCTCCCCTCCCCCCTTCACCTCCCCTCCCCCCTTCACCTCCCCTCCCCCCTTCACCTCCCCTCCCCCCTTCACCTCTCCTCCCCCTTCCCCTCCCCTCCCCCTTCTCCTCCCCTCCCCCCTTCACCTCCCCTCCCCCTTCACCTCCCCTCCCCCTTCACCTCCCCTCCCCCCTTCACCTCCCCGCTCCCCTTTACCTCCCCTCCCTCCCCCCTTCACCGACCCTCCCGCCCCCCTTCACCTCCCCTCCCGCCCCCTTTCACCTCTCCTCCCTCCCCCTTTACATCCCCTCCCTCCCCCCTTCACCTCCCCTCCCTCCTCCCTTCACCTCCCCTCCTTCCCCCCTTCACCTCTCCTCCCTCCCCCCTTCACCTCCCCTCCCTCCCCCCCTTCACCACCCCTCCCTCCCCCCCTTCACCTCCCCTCCCTCCCCTCTTTCACCTCCCCTCCCCCCCTTCACCTCCAATCCCTCCCCCTTCACCTCCCCTCCCTCTCCACCTTCACCTCCCCTCCCTCCCCCCCTTCAACTCCCCTCCCTCCCCCTTCACGGAAAATTTTTTCAAGGTACAACAAGGTGCAAACCTTATCCCTGGACCGCAGTCCAGTTAATCTCTTGTCTCTCTGGTGAGGTCAGGGGATGGCCATATGGTGTGCAACCCCTTTAATACCGGGGCACCCCCTTTCTCCCTCTACAACCTCTCCTCCCTCCCCCTTCACCTCCCCTACCTCCCCCCATTGCTCCCCCTTCGCCGCCCCTCCCACCTCCCACCTCCTTCCCCCCCACCCCCCTCTCCCTCCCCCCTTCACCTCCCCTACCCCCCCAATCCCTCCCCCATCACCTCCCTCCCTCCCCCCACCTCCCCCCTCCTGGCCCCCTTCACCTCCCTCTCCCTCCCCCCTTCACCACCCCTCACTCCCCCCCTTTCACCTCCCCAACCTCCCTCCCCCCGTTTACACATCCCCTCCCACCCCCTCCCTTCACCTCCCCTTCCTCCCCCCTTTCACCTCCCCTCCCTCCCCCTTTCCCTTCCCCCCTTCACCTACCCTCCTTCCCCTTCTCCCCTTCACCTCTCCTCCCTCCGTTCACCCCTCCTCCCTCTCCCTTTCACCTCCCTCCCTCCCCCCCTCCCTCCACCCTCTTCACCTCCCCTCCCTCCTCCCCTTCACCTCCCCTCCCTCCTCCCCTTCACGTGCCCTCCCTCCCCCCCTTCACGTGCCCTCCCTCCCCCCCTTCACTTCCCCTCCCTCCCTTCACCTCTCCTCCCTCCCCCCTTCACCGCCCCTCCCTCCCCCCCTCCTTCCCCCCTTCACCTCCCCTCCCTCCTTCACCTCCCCTCCTCCCCCCCTCCCCACCTCCCCCCTTCACCTCTCCTCCCTCCCCCCACTCCCTCCCCCACTTCACCTCCCCTCCCTTCACCTCCCCTCCCTCCCCCCTCCCCCTACAACTCCCCTCCCTACCCCCTTCCACTCCCCTCCCTCCCCCTACCCCCCCTCCTTCCCCCCCTTCACCTCCCCTCCCCCCTCCCCCCATTCACCTCCCCTCCCTCCCTCCCTCCCCCTTCTCCTCCCCTACCTCCCCCCTTCACCTCCCTCCCTCCCCCTTCACCTCCCCTCCCCCTCCCTCCGCCCCTTCACTCCCCCTCCCTCCCCCCTTTCACCTCCCCTCCCTCCCCCCTTCACCTCCCCTCCCTCCCCCCCTTCACCTCCCCTCCCTCCCCCCTTCACCTCCCCTCCCTCCCCCCCTTCACCTCCCCTCCCTCCCCCCTTCACCTCCCCTCCCTCCCCCTTCACCTCCACTCCCCTCTTCACCTCCCCTCCCTCCCCCTCCACTACGCCCACCACCTCCACTCCCTCCTCCCTCCCACCTCCCCTCCCTGCCCACTTCACCCCCCCTCCCTCCCCCCTTCACCCCCCCTCCCTTCTCCCCTTCCTCCCCCCCTTCACCTCTCCTCCCTCCCACACTTCTCCTCCCCTCCCTCCCCCCCTTCACCTCCCATCCCCCCTCCCTCCCTCCCCCCTCACCTCCCCTCCCTCCTCCCCTTCACCTCCCCTCCCTCCCGCCCTTCACCTCCCCTCCCCTTCACCTCCCCACCCTCCCCCTTCACCTCCCCCCTTCACCTCCCCTCCCTCCCCCTTCACCTCCCCTCCCTCCCCCCTTTACCTCCCCAGCCCTCCACCTTCACCTCCAACCCCCCTTCACCTCCCCTCCCTCCCCCCTTCACCTCCCATCCCTCCTTCCCTTCACCTCCCCTCCCTCCATCCCTTCACCTCCCCTCCCTCCATCCCTTCACCTCCCCTCCCTCCCCCTTCACCTCCCCTCCCTCCCCCCTTCACCTCTCCTCCCTCCCCCCTTGACCTCCTCTCCCTCCCTTCACCTCCCCTCCATCCCCCCTTCACCTCCCCTCCCTCCCCTTCACCTCCCCTCCCTCCCCCTTCACCTCCCCTCCCTCCCCCCTTCACCTCCCCTCCCTCCCCCCCTTCACCTCCCCTCCCTCCCCCCCTTGACCTCCTCTCCCTCCCTTCACCTCCCCTCCATCCCCACTTCACCTCCCCTCCCTCCCCCCCATCACCTCCCCTCCCTCCCCCCCCTTCACCTCCCCTCCCTCCCCTTCACCTCCCCTCCCTCCCCCTTCACCTCCCCTCCCTCCTTCCCTTTACCTCCCCTCCCTCCCCCTTCACCTCCCCTCCCTCCCCCCCTTCACCTCCCCTCCCTCCCCCCCTTCACCTCCCCTCCCTCCCCCTTCACCTCCCCTCCCTCCCCCCTTCACCTCCCCTCCCTCCCCCCCTTCACCTCCCCTCCCTCCCCCCTTCACCTCCCCGCCCTCCCCCTTCACCTCCCCTCCCTCCTTCCCTTCACCTCCCCTCCCTCCCCCTTCACCTCCCCTTCCTCCCCCCTTCCCCTCCCCTCCCTCCCCCCTTCCCCCTCCCCTCCCTCCCCCCTTCACCTCCCCTCCCTCCCCCTTTCACCTCCCCTGCCTCCCCCCCTTCACCTCTCCTCTCTCCCTTCACCTTTCCTCCCTCCCCCCTTTCACCTCCTTTCCCTCCCCCCTTCACCTCCCCTCCCTTCCCCCTCCCTCCCCCCTTCACCTCCCCTTCCCCCTTCACCTCTCCTCCCTTCCCACCCTCCCCACCTCCCCCATCACCTCTCCTCCCTCCCCCCCTCCCTCCCCCACTTCACCTCCCCTCCCTTCACCTCCCCTCCCTTCACCTCCCCTCCCTCCCCCCTACCCACTTTACCTCCCCTACCTCCCCCTTCACCTTACCTCCCTCCCCCTACCCCCCTTCTTCCCTCCTTCACCTCCCCTTCCTACCCCCCCTTCACATCCCCCCTTCACCTCCCTCCCCCTCCCCTCCCTTCACCTCCCCTCCCTCCCTCCCCTCCCTTCACCTCCCTCCCCTCCCTTCACCTCCCCTCCCTCCCTCCCCACCCTTCACCTCCCCTCCCTCCCCACACTTCACCTCCCCTTCCTCCCCCCTTCACCTCCCCTCCCCCTTCCCCCACCACCTCCACTCCCTCCTCCCTCCCACCTCCCCTCCCTCCCCGCCCTTCACCTCCCCTCCCTCCCCCTTCACCTCCCCTCCCTCCCCCCCTTCACCTCCCCCCATCTCCCCTCTATCCCCCCCTTCACCTTCTCTCCCCACCTCCCTCCCCCCTTCACCTCCCCTCCCCTCCCCCTTCCCCCACCACCTCCACTCCCACCTCCCCTCCCTCCCCACCCTTCACCTCCCTTCCCTCCCCCTTCACCTCCCCTCCCTCCCCCCTCTTCCCCCCCTCTTCCCCTCCCCTCTTCCCCTCCCTCCCCCTTCACCCCCCCCACCCCCCCTTCACCTCCCTTCACCTCCCCTCCCTCCCCCTTCACCTCTCCCACCTCCCCCCACTCCCTCCTTCACCTCCCCACTTCATCTCCCCCCTCCCCCTCTTCACTTCCCCCCTCCCCCTTCACCTCCCCCCTTCCCCTCCCCCCTCCCCCCTTCACCTCCCCCCTTCACCTCCCCTCCCTTCCCCCCACCCCCCCTCACCTCCCCTCCCTTCCCCCCCACCCCCCATCACCTCCCCTTCACCTCCCTCCCTCCCACCCTCCTCCCTTCACATCCCCTCCCTCCCCCCTTCACCTCCCCTCTCTCACCCCTTCACCTCCCCTCCCTCTTCACCTCCCCTCCCTTCCCCCCTTCACCTTCCCTCCCTCCCCCCCTTCACCTCCCCTCCCTTCCCCCCTTCACCTCCCCTCCCTCCTACCCTTCACCTCCCCTCCCTCCTACCCTTCACCTCCCCTCACCTCCCTCCCACCCTTCACCTCCCCTCCCTCCCCCCTTCACCTCCCCTCCCCTCCCTCCTACCCTTCACCTCCCCTCACCTCCCTCCCACCCTTCACCTCCCCTCCCTCCCACGCTTCACCTCCCCTCCTCTCCCTCTCTCCCACCCTTCACCTCCCTCCCACCCTTCACCTCCCCTCCCTCCCCCTTCCTCCCCCCCTTCGCCCATCCACCCGCCCATCCACCCGCCCACCCTCCTCGGCCTATCGACCGCCCACCCTCCTCGGCCTATCGACCGCCAACCCGCCTCGGCTATTCGACGGCCCACCCACCTCGGCCTTTCGACCCATCCCACCCACCTCTGCCTTTCAACCTGCCCGCACTCCCACCGCCTCTGCCTTTTACCCACTGCCTCACAGCAGCCACACGCACCTGCTGCCTCCCGCCCCTGTGCACGGACATCACTGACCAGCCGCCGCCCGCACTCACCACACACCCGCCGCCTCACACCCTAGCAGGACCCCCACTCACAGCCAGCACTCACAACCCATGCGCCACCCGTACTCAACGCCTCAACCCTTATCTCCGGCATCTTCTCCTTGTCGCCATGACAACAATGACGTCACACCAATGCGACATAGCTGGAGATGAGAAGCAGGAGAAGGTAAGAGGCCCCGCTCCCACCAAACTCCAAGTCGGGCACCGGCAACTATATTTCTTACCAAAAAAAGCACTATACAGTATATAAAATATTTATTTTCAATTGAGGTTATATTGCACATTTGGTCGTACTTTTTGAAGTCTCTCTATTTACATGACAAACATAATAAGATGTTTATTATCACGTTATTAAATTATATGATTTCTGTGTACTGCAGGTGCAGATAAGGTTTCCATTTCAGGTTATTAAACATAGTGAGATGGGATGAAAGAATTTATGTTTTTATTCTTTGCTCCCAATATATCTGGTTTATAATAAGGAGCGAAAAAAAGGGGGAAAAATGGCGAAGATTGAGTTAACAATTCTAGTATCAAAATAATTTCCGCTTTGGGCACCCCTGCTTTCCGAGATATTTACCTCGGAAGGGGGGTGCTGGAAGCAGCTCTGGCTGGGCTAGTTGGGGTTATGAAAATGGCAGCTTATATGTCCCGTGGGCCAATAGGAAGCCATGACGTCATCCGCTTCCGAGGTAAATATCCTGCGGAAGCAGGGGGATCCCTGGTGCTTCAATTAACCCGGTTCAGCTCAGGAGACCCCCTGCTTCAAACCAATTAAACAAACACAAAGTGTCACCAGTTCTGCTGCTTGAAGAATAAAATGTGTCTTTAAGGAATTATATTTTCTATAGATTTACTAGAACATTCTCTGACGTGGTTTCTCTATTGCGATACATATTGTTATTATGATAAACGTATTAATGTCGTTGAAGTTTTTTGTTATCGCCCAACCGTACCAAGGCCCCAGTCATATAAATTGACCC